>NW_027016860.1:230000-294355 GCF_036934945.1 Oncorhynchus masou masou
GAGATATATAATAAACTGACCAGACAGAGAGAGACAGAGATATAATAAACTGACCAGGCAGAGATATATAATAAACTGACCAGACAGAGAGAGAGAGAGAGAGAGAGAGAGAGATAATAAACTGACCAGACAGAGAGATATAATAAACTGACCAGACAGAGAGAGAGAGAGAGAGATAATAAACTGACCAGACAGAGAGATATAATAAACTGACCAGACAGAGAGATATAATAAACTGACCAGACAGAGAGAGATAATAAACTGACCAGACAGAGAGATATAATAAACTGACCAGACAGAGAGAGAGAGAGATAATAAACTGACCAGACAGAGAGAGAGATATAATAAACTGACCAGACAGAGAGAGACAGAGAGATATAATAAACTGACCAGACAGAGAGATATAATAAACTGACCAGACAGAGAGATATAATAAACTGACCAGACAGAGAGAGAGAGATAATAAACTGACCAACTGACCAGAGAGATATAATAAAGAGAGAGAGATATAATAAACTGACCAGACAGAGAGAGACAGAGATATATAATAAACTGACCAGACAGAGATATATAATAAACTGACCAGACAGAGAGATATAATAACCTGACCAGACAGAGAGAGATAATAAACTGACCAGACAGAGAGATATAATAAACTGACCAGACAGAGAGATATAATAAACTGACCAGACAGAGAGAGACAGAGAGATATAATAACCTGACCAGACAGAGAGATATAATAAACTGACCAGACAGAGAGATATAATAAACTGACCAGACAGAGAGAGAGATATAATAAACTGACCAGACAGAGAGAGACAGAGAGATATAATAAACTGACCAGACAGAGAGAGACAGAGAGATATAATAACCTGACCAGACAGAGAGATATAATAAACTGACCAGACAGAGAGAGAGATATAATAAACTGACCAGACAGAGAGAGAGAGATATAATAAACTGACCAGACAGAGAGATATAATAAACTGACCAGACAGAGAGAGATAATAAACTGACCAGACAGAGAGAGACAGAGAGATATAATAAACTGACCAGACAGAGATATATATAATAAACTGACCAGACAGAGATATATAATAAACTGACCAGACAGAGAGAGATATAATAAACTGACCAGACAGAGAGAGACAGAGAGATATAATAAACTGACCAGACAGAGAGATATAATAACCTGACCAGACAGAGATAGATATAATAAACTGACCAGACAGAGATATATATAATAAACTGACCAGACAGAGATATAGATATAATAAACTGACCAGACAGAGATATAGATATAATAAACTGACC
The DNA here is from genome assembly GCF_036934945.1 of Oncorhynchus masou masou. Classification (NCBI taxonomy): domain Eukaryota; kingdom Metazoa; phylum Chordata; class Actinopteri; order Salmoniformes; family Salmonidae; genus Oncorhynchus; species Oncorhynchus masou. Next base: position 231,315 of record NW_027016860.1, read on the forward strand.
AGACAGAGAGAGAGAGAGAGAGATAATAAACTGACCAGACAGAGAGAGAGAGAGAGATAATAAACTGACCAGACAGAGAGAGAGAGAGATAATAAACTGACCAGACAGAGAGAGAGAGAGATAATAACCTGACCAGACAGAGAGATATAATAAACTGACCAGACAGAGAGAGAGAGATAATAAACTGACCAGACAGAGAGAGAGAGATAATAAACTGACCAGACAGAGAGATATAATAAACTGACCAGACAGAGAGATATAATAAACTGACCAGACAGAGAGAGAGATAATAAACTGACCAGACAGAGAGATATAATAAACTGACCAGACAGAGAGAGAGAGAGATAATAAACTGACCAGACAGAGAGAGAGAGATAATAAACTGACCAGACAGAGATATATAATAAACTGACCAGACAGAGAGAGAGAGAGATAATAAACTGACCAGACAGAGAGAGAGAGAGATAATAAACTGACCAGACAGAGATATATAATAAACTGCCCAGACAGAGAGATATAATAAACTGACCAGACAGAGAGATATAATAAACTGACCAGACAGAGAGAGAGAGAGATATAATAAACTGACCAGACAGAGATATATAATAAACTGACCAGACAGAGAGATATAATAAACTGACCAGACAGAGAGAGAGAGAGAGATATAATAAACTGACCAGACAGAGAGAGAGAGAGAGAGAGAGAGATAATAAACTGACCAGACAGAGAGATATAATAAACTGACCAGACAGAGAGAGAGAGATAATAAACTGACCAGACAGAGAGATATAATAAACTGACCAGACAGAGAGAGAGAGATAATAAACTGTAAACTGACCAGACAGAGAGAGATATAATAAACTGACCAGACAGAGAGAGACAGAGATATAATAAACTGACCAGGCAGAGATATATAATAAACTGACCAGACAGAGAGAGAGAGAGAGAGAGAGAGATATATATAATAAACTGACCAGACAGAGAGAGAGAGAGAGAGAGAGAGAGAGAGATAATAAACTGACCAGACAGAGAGAGAGATATAATAAACTGACCAAACAGAGAGAGATAATAAACTGACCAGACAAAGAGAGAGAGATAATAAACTGACCAGGCAGAGATATATAATAAACTGACCAGACAGAGAGAGACAGAGATATAATAAACTGACCAGGCAGAGATATATAATAAACTGACCAGACAGAGAGAGAGAGAGAGAGAGAGAGAGAGAGATAATAAACTGACCAGACAGAGAGATATAATAAACTGACCAGACAGAGAGAGAGAGAGAGAGATAATAAACTGACCAGACAGAGAGATATAATAAACTGACCAGACAGAGAGATATAATAAACTGACCAGACAGAGAGAGAGAGATAATAAACTGACCAGACAGAGAGAGATATAATAAACTGACCAGACAGAGAGATATAATAAACTGACCAGACAGAGAGAGAGAGAGATAATAAACTGACCAGACAGAGAGAGAGAGATATAATAAACTGACCAGACAGAGAGAGACAGAGAGATATAATAAACTGACCAGACAGAGAGAGATATAATAAACTGACCAGACAGAGAGATATAATAAACTGACCAGACAGAGAGAGAGAGAGATAATAAACTGACCAGACAGAGAGAGAGAGATATAATAAACTGACCAGACAGAGAGAGACAGAGATATATAATAAACTGACCAGACAGAGATATATAATAAACTGACCAGACAGAGAGATATAATAACCTGACCAGACAGAGAGAGATAATAAACTGACCAGACAGAGAGATATAATAAACTGACCAGACAGAGAGATATAATAAACTGACCAGACAGAGAGATATAATAAACTGACCAGACAGAGAGAGATATAATAAACTGACCAGAGAGAGAGAGATAATAAACTGACCAGACAGAGAGAGAGATATAATAAACTGACCAGACAGAGAGAGACAGAGAGATATAATAACCTGACCAGACAGAGAGATATAATAAACTGACCAGACAGAGAGAGAGATATAATAAACTGACCAGACAGAGAGATATAATAAACTGACCAGACAGAGAGAGACAGAGAGATATAATAACCTGACCAGACAGAGAGATATAATAAACTGACCAGACAGAGAGAGATATAATAAACTGACCAGACAGAGAGAGATATAATAAACTGACCAGACAGAGAGATATAATAAACTGACCAGACAGAGAGAGATAATAAACTGACCAGACAGAGAGAGACAGAGATATATAATAAACTGACCAGACAGAGATATAGATATAATAAACTGACCAGACAGAGATATATATAATAAACTGACCAGACAGAGATATAGATATAATAAACTGACCAGACAGAGATATAGATATAATAAACTGACCAGACAGAGAGAGAGAGAGAGATAATAAACTGACCAGACAGAGAGAGAGAGAGAGATAATAAACTGACCAGACAGAGAGAGAGAGAGATAATAAACTGACCAGACAGAGAGAGAGAGAGATAATAACCTGACCAGACAGAGAGATATAATAAACTGACCAGACAGAGAGAGAGAGAGATAATAAACTGACCAGAGAGAGAGAGAGATAATAAACTGACCAGACAGAGATATATAATAAACTGCCCAGACAGAGAGATATAATAAACTGACCAGACAGAGAGAGAGAGAGATAATAAACTGACCAGACAGAGAGATATAATAAACTGACCAGACAGAGAGAGAGAGAGATAATAAACTGACCAGACAGAGAGAGAGAGAGATAATAAACTGACCAGACAGAGATATATAATAAACTGACCAGACAGAGAGAGAGAGAGATAATAAACTGACCAGACAGAGAGAGAGAGAGATAATAAACTGACCAGACAGAGATATATAATAAACTGCCCAGACAGAGAGATATAATAAACTGACCAGACAGAGAGATATAATAAACTGACCAGACAGAGAGATATAATAAACTGACCAGACAGAGAGAGAGATATAATAAACTGACCAGACAGAGAGAGAGAGATATAATAAACTGACCAGACAGAGAGAGAGAGATATAATAAACTGACCAGACAGAGAGAGAGAGAGATAATAAACTGACCAGACAGAGAGAGAGCTATAATAACCTGACCAGACAGAGAGAGAGCTATAATAAACTGACCAGACAGAGCGAGAGCTATAATAAACTGACCAGACAGAGAGAGAGCTATAATAAACTGACCAGACAGAGAGAGAGCTATAATAAACTGACCAGACAGAGAGAGAGAGATATAATAAACTGACCAGACAGAGAGAGAGATATAATAAACTGACCAGACAGAGAGAGATATAATAAACTGACCAGACAGAGAGAGAGCTATAATAACCTGACCAGACAGAGAGAGAGCTATAATAAACTGACCAGACAGAGAGATATAATAAACTGCCCAGACAGAGAGATATAATAAACTGACCAGACAGAGAGAGAGAGATATGATAAACTGACCAGACAGAGAGAGACAGAGAGATATAATAAACTGACCAGACAGAGATATATAATAAACTGACCAGACAGAGAGATATAATAAACTGACCAGACAGAGAGAGATAATAAACTGACCAGACAGAGATATATAATAAACTGACCAGACAGAGATATATAATAAACTGACCAGACAGAGAAAGATAATAAACTGACCAGACAGAGAGATATAATAAACTGCCCAGACAGAGAGAGAGAGAGAGATAATAACCTGACCAGACAGAGAGATATAATAAACTGACCAGACAGAGATATATAATAAACTGACCAGACAGAGAGAGATAATAAACTGACCAGACAGAGAGAGATATAATAAACTGACCAGACAGAGAGATATAATAAACTGACCAGACAGAGAGATATAATAAACTGCCCAGACAGAGAGATATAATAAACTGACCAGACAGAGAGAGATATAATAAACTGACCAGACAGAGAGAGATAATAAACTGACCAGACAGAGAGAGATATAATAAACTGACCAGACAGAGAGAGATAATAAACTGACCAGACACAGAGAGATATAATAAACTGACCAGACAGAGAGATATAATAAACTGACCAGACAGACAGTCTGACCAGTAATTGTAGAAACATTAGAATCATAAAGACTGATTACTTTGGGAAGGAGTCTGTGTTTCCTGTTGACCTCCTGGAGAGGTGGAGAGGGATTGGATGGTCTCTCTAGCTTTCCCTGAGGACAAGAACAGAGAGTCAGATATAATACATACAGTGCCTTGCGAAAGTATTCGGCCCCCTTGAACTTTGCGACCTTTTGCCACATTTCAGGCTTCAAACATAAAGATATAAAACTGTATTTTTTTTGTGAAGAATCAACAACAAGTGGGACACAATCATGAAGTGGAACGACATTTATTGGATATTTCAAACTTTTTAAACAAATCAAAAACTGAAAAATTGGGCGTGCAAAATTATTCAGCACCCTTAAGTTAATACTTTGTAGCGCCACCTTTTGCTGCGATTACAGCTGTAAGTCACTTGAGGTATGTCTATCAGTTTTGCACATCGAGAGACTGAAATTTTTTCCCATTCCTCCTTGCAAAACAGCTCGAGCTCAGTGAGGTTGGATGGAGAGCATTTGTGAACAGCAGTTTTCAGTTCTTTCCACAGATTCTCGATTGGATTCAGGTCTGGACTTTGACTTGGCCATTCTAACACCTGGATATGATTATTTTTGAACCATTCCATTGTAGATTTTGCTTTATGTTTTGGATCATTGTCTTGTTGGAAGACAAATCTCCGTCCCAGTCTCAGGTCTTTTGCAGACTCCATCAGGTTTTCTTCCAGAATGGTCCTGTATTTGGCTCTATCCATCTTCCCATCAATTGTAACCATCTTCCCTGTCCCTGCTGAAGAAAAGCAGGCCCAAAACATGATGCTGCCACCACCATGTTTGACAGTGGGGATTGGTGATGAGCTGTGTTGCTTTTACGCCAAACATAACGTTTTGCATTGTTGCCAAAAAGTTCAATTTTGGTTTCATCTGACCAGAGCACCTTCTTCCACATGTTTGGTGTGTCTCCCAGGTGGCTTGTGGCAAACTTTAAACAACACTTTTTATGGATATCTTTAAGAAATGGCTTTCTTCTTGCCACTCTTCCATAAAGGCCAGATTTGTGCAATATACGACTGATTGTTGTCCTATGGACAGAGTCTCCAGCCTCAGCTGTAGATCTCTGCAGTTCATCCAGAGTGATCATGGGCCTCTTGGCTGCATCTCTGATCAGTCTTCTCCTTGTATGAGCTGAAAGTTTAGAGGGACGGCCAGGTCTTGGTAGATTTGCAGTGGTCTGATACTCCTTCCATTTCAATATTATCGCTTGCACAGTGCTCCTTGGGATGTTTAAAGCTTGGGAAATCTTTTTGTATCCAAATCCGGCTTTAAACTTCTTCACAACAGTATCTCGGACCTGCCTGGTGTGTTCCTTGTTCTTCATGATGCTCTCTGCGCTTTTAACGGACCTCTGAGACTATCACAGTGCAGGTGCATTTATACGGAGACTTGATTACACCCAGGTGGATTGTATTTATCATCATTAGTCATTTAGGTCAACATTGGATCATTCAGAGATCTTCACTGAACTTCTGGAGAGAGTTTGCTGCACTGAAAGTAAAGGGGCTGAATAATTTTGCACGCCCAATTTTTCAGTTTTTGATTTGTTAAAAAAGTTTGAAATATCCAATAAATGTCGTTCCACTTCATGATTGTGTCCCACTTGTTGTTGATTCTTCACAAAAAAATACAGTTTTATATCTTTATGTTTGAAGCCTGAAATGTGGCAAAAGGTCGCAAAGTTCAAGAGGGCCGAATACTTTCGCAAGGCACTGCAATAAACTGACCATCAATTGTATATAACAGATAGATGGTGGATGGTGTATATGGTCTCTTCAGAACAAGAACAGATAGTCAGAAAGTGAGTTAGTGAGTTATCTTAACATGACAGACACACGTGAACAAAGACACACACTACTTACTCAGTTCTTCTTTGAGTTCATCTGGTGTAAGAATTAAATAAAGACAGTGAGATAGTGATAATTAAATAATCATTGAATCATGAGATTTATACACTATATGAACAAAAGTATGTGGACACCTGCTATTATCTAACAGTAGGTAGATACACTACATGACCAAAAGTATGTGGACACCTGCTCATTGAACATCTCATTACAAAATCATGGGCATTAATATGGAGTTGGTCCCCCTTTGCTGCTATAACAGCCTCCACTATTCTGGGAAGGCTTTCCACTAGATGATGGAACATTGCTGTGGGGACTCCATTCAGCCACAAGAGCATTAGTGAGGTCTCCCTCTCTCTCTTCTCTCAGAGGACCTGAGCCCTAGGACCATGCCTCAGGACTATCTGGCCTGATGACTCCTTGCTGTCCCCAGTCCACCTGGTTGTGCTGAGCGTCAGTATAGAGACAAATTAGAGTCGTATTTCAATGGCTCAGACACAAGAGGTACGTGGCAGGGTCTACAGTCAATCACGGATTACAAACAGAAAGCCAGCCGGCGTCTTGCTGCCAGACAAATTAACACAACTTCTTTGCTCGCTTTGAGGACAATACAATGCCACCGACACGGCCCGCTACCAAAACCTTTGGACTCTCCTTCACCGTGGCCAACGTGAGTCAAACAGGCCACCACTCAGAGCCTGGTTCCTCTGGTCAACCCAGTACAGCCAGTAGAGGACTGGCCACCCCTCAGAGCCTGGTTCCTCTCTACCCAGTACAGCCAGTAGAGGACTGGTCCCCCTCAGAGCCTGGTTCCTCTGGTCTACCCAGTACAGCCAGTAGAGGACTGGTCACCCCTCAGAGCCTGGTTCCTCTGGTCTACCCAGTACAGCCAGTAGAGGACTGGTCACCCCTCAGAGCCTGGTTCCTCTCTTCCCAGTACAGCCAGAAGAGGACTGGCCACCCCTCATAGCCTGGTTCCTCTCTAGGTTTCTTCCTAGGTTCTGGCCTTTCTAGGGAGTTTTTCCTAGCCATCGTGCTTCTACATCTGCATTGCTTGCTGTTTGGGGGTTTTAGGCTGGGTTTCTGTACAGCACTTTGTGACATCAGCTGATGTAAAAAGGGCTTTATAAATACATTTGATTGATGGATTGATGCCGGGCGATTAGGCCTGGCTCGCAGTCGGCGTTCCAATTCATACCAAATGTGTTTGATGAGGTTGAGGTCAGGGTTCTGTTCAGGCCAGTCAAGTTCTTCCACACCGAGCTCAACAAACCATTTCTATATGGACCTCGCTTTGTGCACGGGGTCATTGTCATGCTGAAACAGGAAAGGGCCTTCCCCAAACTGTTGCCATAAAGTTGGAAGCACAGAATCATCTAGAATGTCATTGAATGCTGTAATGTTAAGATTTCCCTTCACTGGGACTAAGGGGCCCGAACCATGAAAAACAGCCCCAGAACAGTATTCCTCCTCCACCAAACTTTACAGTTGACACAATGCATTGGGGCGGTAGCGTTCTCCTGGCATCCGCCAAACCCAAATTAATCTGTCGGACTGCCAGATGGTGAAGCGTGATTCATCACTCCAGAGAACGCTTCACCATCTGGTCCAGAGTCCAATGGCGGTGAGCTTTACACCACTCCACCCGACTCTTGGCATTGAGCATGGTGATCGTAGGCTTGTGTGCGGCTGCTCGGCCACGGAAACCCATTTCATGAAGCTTCAAACAAACAGTTATTGTGTTGACGTTGCTTCCAGAGGCAGTTTGGAACTCTGTAGTGAGTGTTGCAACCGAGGACAGACGATTTTTACGCCCTTCAACACTTGGCGGTCCCATTCTGTGAGATTCTGTGGCCTACCACTAAACGACTGACACATTTTTGCTCCTAGATGTTTCCACTCCACAATAACAGCACTTACAGTTGACAGGGGCAGCTCTAGCAGGGCAGAAACCTGACGAACTGACTTGATGGAAAGGTGGCATCCTATGACAGTGCAACGTTGAAAGTCACTGAGCTCTTCAGTAAGGCCATTCTACTGACAATGTTTGTCTATGGAGATTGCATGGCTGTGTGCTTGATTTTATACACCTGTCAGCAACGGGTGTGGCTGAAATATGATCAGTGTAATATATAGTGTAGTTAACCAGTGTAATTTATAGTGTAGTTAATCAGTGTAATATATAGTGTAGTTAACCAGTGTAATATATAGTGTAGTTAACCAGTGTAATATATAGTGTAGTTAATCAGTGTAATATATAGTGTAGTTAACCAGTGTAATATATAGTGTAGTTAGTCAGTGTAATATATAGTGTAGTTAGTCAGTGTAATATATAGTGTAGTTAACCAGTGTAATATATAGTGTAGTTAACCAGTGTAATATATAGTGTAGTTAACCAGTGTAATATATAGTGTAGTTAATCAGTGTAATATATAGTGTAGTTAATATATAGTGTAGTTAATCAGTATAATATATAGTGTAGTATATAGTGTAGTTAATCAGTGTAATGTATAGTGTAGTTAACCAGTGTAATATATAGTGTAGTTAATCAGTGTAATATATAGTGTATTAATTTTTTAAATCACTTAAATCAATGAAATGCATGCAGACTTTCATGCAGTTGTGCAACTCACCCCTCTCTCCTTTGACCTCCTCTGTAGACAGATGATAGAGATGATAAAACATGATGCATTATGGGTACTAGAACATGAAGACAGACTACATCCTCTCTGTTCTGACCTCCTCTGTAGACAGTAGATAAAACATGATGCATTATGGGTACTAGAACATGAAGACAGACTACATCCTCTCTATTCTGACCTCCTCTGGAGACAGTAGATAAAACATGATGCATTATGGGTACTAGAACATGAAGACAGACTACATGAATATAGTAAACACAGAGACAACACTTACCCAGCTGTCTTGACAGGTTTTGAAGATCATCTAGGGGAGAAATATATTTAATCTAATCACTAATCTTGCCACACAAACAGACAGACAGGTACATAGACAGACAGACAGACAGGTACATAGACAGACAGACAGACAGGAACATAGACAGACAGACAGGTACATACACAGACAGACAGACAGGTACATAGACAGACAGACAGGTATAGACATAGACAGACAGACAGGAATATAGACAGACAGGTACATAGACAGACAGACACGTACATAGACAGACAGACAGGAATATAGACAGACGGGAACACAGACAGACAGGTACATAGACAGACAGACAGGTATACAGACAGGTACACAGACAGACAGACAGGTACATAGACAGACAGACAGACAGACAGACAGGTACATAGACAGACAGACAGGAACATAGACAGACAGACAGAAACATAGACAGACAGGTACATAGACAGACAGACAGGTACATAGACAGACAGACAGGTACATAGACAGACAGACAGGAACATAGACAGACAAACAGACAGGTATACAGACAGACAGGAACATAGACAGACAGACAGGTACATAGACAGACAGACAGGAAAATAGACAGACAGACAGGAACATAGACAGACAGACAGACAGGTATACAGACAGACAGGAACATAGACAGACAGGAATATAGACAGACAGGTACATAGACAGACAGACAGGTACATAGACAGACAGACAGGAACATAGACAGACAGGTACATAGACAGACAGGTACATAGACAGACAGACAGGTACATAGACAGACAGACAGACAGACAGACAGGAACATAGACAGGAACATAGACAGACAGGTACATAGACAGACAGACAGGTATACAGACAGACAGACAGGAACATAGACAGACAGGTACATAGACAGACAGACAGGTATACAGACAGACAGACAGGTATACAGACAGACAGACAGACAGACAGACAGGAACATAGACAGACAGACAGGAATATAGACAGACAGGCACATAGACAGACAGGTACATAGACAGACAGACAGGAACATAGACAGACAGGTACATAGACAGACAGACAGGAACATAGACAGACAGGTACATAGACAGACAGACAGGTACATAGACAGACAGACAGACAGGAACATAGACAGACAGACAGGAATATAGACAGACAGGAACATAGACAGACAGGTACATAGACAGACAGGAACATAGACAGACAGACAGGAACATAGACAGACAGGTACATAGACAGACAGGAACATAGACAGACAGGAACATAGACAGACAGGAACATAGACAGACAGACAGGTACATAGACAGACAGACAGACAGGAACATAGACAGACAGACAGGTATATAGACAGACAGACAGGTACATAGACAGACAGACAGGTATACAGACAGGTATACAGACAGACAGGAACATAGACAGACAGACAGGAATATAGACAGACAGGTACATAGACAGACAGACAGGTACATAGACAGACAGACAGACAGGTATAGACACAGACAGACAGGAACATAGACAGACAGGAACATAGACAGACAGGAACATAGACAGACAGGAACATAGACAGACAGGAACATAGACAGACAGACAGGTACATAGACAGACAGACAGGAACATAGACAGACAGACAGGTATATAGACAGACAGACAGGTACATAGACAGACAGACAGGTATACAGACAGGTATACAGACAGACAGGAACATAGACAGACAGACAGGTATACAGACAGACAGGAACATAGACAGACAGACAGGAACATAGACAGACAGACAGGTACATACACAGACAGACAGACAGGTACATAGACAGACAGACAGGAATATAGACAGACAGGTACATAGACAGACAGACACGTACATAGACAGACAGACAGGAATATAGACAGACGGGAACACAGACAGACAGGTACATAGACAGACAGACAGGTATACAGACAGGTACACAGACAGACAGACAGGTACATAGACAGACAGACAGACAGGTACATAGACAGACAGACAGGAACATAGACAGACAGAAACATAGACAGACAGGTACATAGACAGACAGACAGGTACATAGACAGACAGACAGGAACATAGACAGACAGACAGACAGGTATACAGACAGACAGGAACATAGACAGATAGACAGGTACATATACAGACAGGCAGGTACATAGACAGACAGACAGGTACATAGACAGACAGACAGGAACATAGACAGACAGACAGGTACATATACAGACAGACAGGTACATAGACAGACAGACAGGAACATAGACAGACAGACAGGTATACAGACAGACAGGAACATAGACAGACAGGAATATAGACAGACAGGTACATAGACAGACAGACAGGTACATAGACAGACAGACAGGTACATAGACAGACAGACAGACAGACAGGAACATAGACAGACAGGTACATAGACAGACAGGTACATAGACAGACAGACAGACAGACAGGAACATAGACAGACAGACAGGAACATAGACAGACAGGTACATAGACAGACAGGTACATAGACAGACAGACAGGTATACAGACAGACAGACAGGAACATAGACAGACAGGTACATAGACAGACAGACAGGTATACAGACAGACAGACAGACAGACAGACAGGAACATAGACAGACAGACAGGAATATAGACAGACAGACAGGAACATAGACAGACAGACAGGTACATAGACAGACAGGAACATAGACAGACAGGAACATAGACAGACAGGAACATAGACAGACAGGTACATAGACAGACAGGTACATAGACAGACAGGTACATAGACAGACAGACAGGTACATAGACAGACAGACAGGAACATAGACAGACAGACAGGTACATAGACAGACAGACAGGTATACAGACAGACAGACAGGAACATAGACAGACAGGTACATAGACAGACAGACAGGTATACAGACAGACAGACAGACAGACAGACAGACAGGAACATAGACAGACAGACAGGAATATAGACAGACAGGAACATAGACAGACAGGAACATAGACAGACAGACAGGAACATAGACAGACAGACAGGTACATAGACAGACAGGTACATAGACAGACAGGAACATAGACAGACAGGAACATAGACAGACAGGAACATAGACAGACAGGAACATAGACAGACAGGTACATAGACAGACAGGTACATAGACAGACAGACAGGTACATAGACAGACAGACAGACAGGAACATAGACAGACAGACAGGTACATAGACAGACAGACAGGTATACAGACAGGTATACAGACAGACAGGAACATAGACAGACAGACAGGAATATAGACAGACAGGTACATAGACAGACAGACAGGTACACAGACAGACAGGAACATAGTTTTCACTTAAATCAATGAAATACATGCAGTTGTGGAAGCACACAAACTTTCACACACAACTTACCGTTCTCTATTCTGACCTCCTCTGTAAACAGAAGACAGAAAAGATAAAACATGATGTATTATGGGTACTAGAACATGAAGACAGACTACATCCTCTCTATTCTGACCTCCTCTGTAAACAGAAGACAGAGAAGATAAAACATGATGTATTATGGGTACTAGAACATGAAGACAGACTACATCCTCTCTATTCTGACCTCCTCTGTAGACAGTAGATAAAACATGATGCATTATGGGTACTAGAACATGAAGACAGACTACATCCTCTCTATTCTGACCTCCTCTATAGACAGTAGATAAAACATGAAGTATTATGGGTACTAGAACATGAAGACAGACTACATCCTCTCTATTCTGACCTCCTCTATAGACAGTAGATAAAACATGATGCATTATGGGTACTAGAACATGAAGACAGACTACATCCTCTCTATTCTGACCTCCTCTGTAGACAGTAGATAAAACATGATGCATTATGGGTACGAGAACATGAAGACAGACTACATCCTCTCTATTCTGACCTCTGTAGACAGAAGATAAAACATGATGTATTATGGGTACTAGAACATGAAGACAGACGACATCCTCTCTATTCTGACCTCCTCTGTAGACAGGAGATAAAACATGATGCATTATGGGTACTAGAACATGAAGACAGACTACATGAATATAGTAAACACAGAGACAACACTTTACCCAGCTGTCTTGACAGGTTTTGAAGATCATCTAGGGGAGAAATATATTTACTCATCTTGCCACACAAACAGACAGACAGGTACATAGACAGACAGACAGGTACATAGACAGCCAGACAGGTACATACACAGACAGACAGACAGGAACATAGACAGACAGACAGACAGGAACATAGACAGACAGACAGACAGGAACATAGACAGACACAGACAGGTACATAGACAGACAGACAGACAGACAGACAGGTACATAGACAGACAGAAAAAGGTACATAGACAGACAGGAACATAGACAGACAGACAGACAGACAGACAGACAGACAGACAGAGACAGACAGACAGGTACATAGACAGACAGGAACATAGACAGACACAGACAGACAGACAGGTACATAGACAGACACTTACATAACATAGACAGACAGACAGGTACATAGACAGACAGACAGGTACATAGACAGACAGACAGGTACATAGACAGACAGACACGTACATAGACAGACAGACACGTACATAGACAGACAGACACGTACATAGACAGACAGACACGTACATAGACAGACAGACACGTACATAGACAGACAGACACGTACATAGACAGACAGACAGGTACATAGACAGACAGACACGTACATAGACAGACAGACACGTACATAGACAGACAGGTACATAGACAGACAGACAGACAGGTACATAGACAGACAGACAGACAGGTACATAGACAGACAGGTACATAGACAGGCAGACAGGTACATAGACAGACAGACAGGAACATAGACAGGTACATAGACATACAGACAGGTACATAGACATACAGACAGACAGACAGGTAGACAGACAGACAGTAACAGACAGAGAGACAGAAACACAGACAGGAACACAGACAGACAGACAGGTAGGTACGTCAGACACAAACAAACTACTTACAAAGGTAACGTTCTTCCTCATTTGAATCTGTGGATGTTGGCAAAAAACAGATAATCAGTTATTAGACATGTTGACACCTAAAACCATCATGTTATTATCAAACCCTGCTGGTACCTCCTCAGAGCCTGGTTCCTCTGGTCTACCCAGTACAGCCAGTAGAGGACTGGTCACCCCTCAGAGCCTGGTTCCTCTGGTCTACCCAGTACAGCCAGTAGAGGACTGGTCACCCCTCAGAGCCTGGTTCCTCTCTCCCCAGTACAGCCAGTAGAGGACTGGTCACCCCTCAGAGCCTGGTTCCTCTCTCCCCAGTACAGCCAGTAGAGGACTGGTCACCCCTCAGAGCCTGGTTCCTCTCTACCCAGTACAGCGAGAAGAGGACTGGTCACCCCTCAGAGCCTGATTCCTCTGGTCTACCCAGTACAGCCAGTAGAGGACTGGTCACCCCTCAGAGCCTGGTTCCTCTCTACCCAGTACAGCCAGTAGAGGACTGGTCCCTCCTCAGAGCCTGGTTCCTCTCTACCCAGTACAGCCAGTAGAGGACTGGTCACCCCTCAGAGCCTGGTTCTTCTGGTCTACCCAGTACAGCCAGTAGAGGACTGGTCACCCCTCAGAGCCTGGTTCCTCTGGTCTACCCAGTACAGCCAGTAGAGGACTGGTCACCCCTCAGAGCCTGGTTCCTCTGGTCTACCCAGTACAGCCAGTAGAGGACTGGTCACCCCTCAGAGCCTGGTTCCTCTGGTCTACCCAGTACAGCCAGTAGAGGACTGGTCACCCCACAGAGCCTGGTTCCTCTCTACCCAGTACAGCCAGTAGAGGACTGGTCACCCCTCAGAGCCTGGTTCCTCTCTACCCAGTACAGCCAGTAGAGAACTGGTCAACACTCAGAGCCTGGTTCCTCTCTACTCAGGACAGCCAGTAGAGGACTGGTCACCCCTCAGAGCCTGGTTCCTCTGGTCTACCCAGTACAGCCAGTAGAGGACTGGTCACCCCTCAGAGCCTGGTTCCTCTCTCCCCAGTACAGCCAGTAGAGGACTGGTCACCCCTCAGAGCCTGGTTCCTCTCTCCCCAGTACAGCCAGTAGAGGACTGGTCACCCCTCAGAGCCTGGTTCCTCTCTACCCAGTACAGCGAGAAGAGGACTGGTCACCCCTCAGAGCCTGATTCCTCTGGTCTACCCAGTACAGCCAGTAGAGGACTGGTCACCCCTCAGAGCCTGGTTCCTCTCTACCCAGTACAGCCAGTAGAGGACTGGTCCCTCCTCAGAGCCTGGTTCCTCTCTACCCAGTACAGCCAGTAGAGGACTGGTCACCCCTCAGAGCCTGGTTCTTCTGGTCTACCCAGTACAGCCAGTAGAGGACTGGTCACCCCTCAGAGCTTGGTTCCTCTGGTCTACCCAGTACAGCCAGTAGAGGACTGGTCACCCCTCAGAGCCTGGTTCCTCTGGTCTACCCAGTACAGCCAGTAGAGGACTGGTCACCCCTCAGAGCCTGGTTCCTCTGGTCTACCCAGTACAGCCAGTAGAGGACTGGTCACCCCTCAGAGCCTGGTTCCTCAGGTCTACCCAGTACAGCCAGTAGAGAACTGGTCAACACTCAGAGCCTGGTTCCTCTCTACTCAGGACAGCCAGTAGAGGACTGGTCTCTCTCTTCCTCGGTTTCTGCCTTTCTAGGGAGTTTTTCCTAGCCAACGTGCTTCTCCACCTGCATTGCTTGCTGTTTGGGGTTTTAGGCTGGGTTTCTGTACAGCACTTTGAGATATCAGCTGATGTAAGAAGGGCTTTATAAATACATTTGATTGATCAATTGATGTTGGGCGATTAGGCCTGGCTCGCAGTCGGTGTTCCAATTCATCTCAAAGGTGTTTGATGGGGTTGAGGTCAGGGCTCTGTGCAGGCCAGTCAAGTTCTTCCATACCAATCTTGACAAACCATTTCTGTATGGACCTCACTTTGTGCATAGTGGCATTGTCATGCAGAAACAGGAAAGGGTCTCTCCCAAACTGTTGCCACAAATATTTCCTTTCACTGGAACTAAGGGGCCCGAAACATGAAACAGCCCCAGACCATTATTTATCCTCCACCAAACTTTACAGTTGACACTATGCATTGGGGAGGTAGCGTTCTCCTGGAATTCGCCAAACCCAGATTAATCTGTCAGACTGCCAGATGGTGAAGTGTGATTCATCATTCCAGAGAACGTATTTCCACTAGTCCAGAGTCCAATGGCGGTGACCTTTACACCACTCCACCCGACTCTTGGCATTGAGCATGGTGATCGTAGGCTTGTGTGCGGCTGCTCGGCCACGGAAACCCATTTCATGAAGCTCCAGACAAACAGTTTTTGTGTTGACGTTGCTTCCAGAGGCAGTTTGGAACTCTGTAGTGAGTGTTGCAACCGAGGACAGACGATTTTTACGCCCTTCAACACTTGGCGGTCCCATTCTGTGAGATTCTGTGGCCTACCACTAAACGACTGACACATTTTTGCTCCTAGATGTTTCCACTCCACAATAACAGCACTTACAGTTGACAGGGGCAGCTCCAGCAGGGCAGAAACTTGATGAACTGACTTGTTGGAAAGGTGGCATCCTAAGACAGTGCCATGTTGAAAGTCACTGAGCTCTTCAGTAAGGCCATTCTACTGACAATGTTTGTCTATGGAGATTGCATGGCTGTGTGCTTGATTTTATACACCTGTCAGCAACGGGTGTGGCTGAAATAGAATCGACTAATTTAAAGAGTTGTCCACATACTTTTATATATATAGTGTAGTTAACCAGTGTAATATATAGTGTAGTTAACCAGTGTAATATATAGTGTAGTTAACCAGTGTAATATATAGTGTAGTTAATCAGTGTAATATATAGTGTAGTTAATCAGTGTAATATATAGTGTAGTTAACCAGTGTAATGTATAGTGTAGTTAACCAGTGTAATATATAGTGTAGTTAACCAGTGCAATATATAGTGTAGTTAATATAGTGTAGTTAACCAGTGTAATATATAGTGTAGTTAACCAGTGTAATATATAGTGTAGTTAACCAGTGTAATATATAGTGTAGTTAGTCAGTGTAATATATAGTGTAGTTAGTCAGTGTAATATATAGTGTAGTTAACCAGTGTAATATATAGTGTAGTTAACCAGTGTAATATATAGTGTAGTTAATCAGTGTAATATATAGTGTAGTTAATCAGTGTAATATATAGTGTAGTTAATCAGTGTAATATATAGTGTAGTTAACCAGTGTAATGTATAGTGTAGTTAACCAGTGTAATATATAGTGTAGTTAATCAGTGTAATATATAGTGTAGTTAACCAGTGTAATATATAGTGTAGTTAACCAGTGCAATATATAGTGTAGTTAATATAGTGTAGTTAACCAGTGTAATATATAGTGTAGTTAATATAGTGTAGTTAACCAGTGTAATATATAGTGTAGTTAACCAGTGTAATATATAGTGTAGTTACCCTGTGTAATATATAGTGCAAATATTTTTAAGGAAAATGTTTTCACTTAAATCAATGAAATACATGCAGTTGTGGAAGCACAACTTACCGTTTTCTTTTCTGACCTCCTCTGTAAACAGAAGAAAGAGAAGATAAAACATGATGTATTATGGGTACTAGAACATGAAGACAGACTACATCCTCACTATTCTGACCTCCTCTGGAGACAGTAGATAAAACATGATGCATTATGGGTACTAGAACATGAAGACAGACTACATCCTCTCTATTCTGACCTCCTCTGTAGACAGTAGATAAAACATGATGTATTATGGGTACTAGACCATGAAGACAGACTACATCCTCTCTATTCTGACCTCCTCTGGAGACAGTAGATAAAACATGATGCATTATGGGTACTAGAACATGAAGACAGACTACATCCTCTCTATTCTGACCTCCTCTGGAGACAGTAGATAAAACATGATGCATTATGGGTACTAGAACATGAAGACAGACTACATGAATATAGTAAACACAGAGACAACACTTACCCAGCTGTCCAGTCAGGTTTTGAAGATCATCTAGGGGAGAAATATATTTAATCATCTTGCCACCAAAACAGACAGACAGGTACATAGACAGACAGACAGACAGACAGACAGACAGACAGACAGACAGACAGGTACATAGACAGACACAAACACACTACTTACAAAGGTAATGGACTTCCTCACTTGAATCTGTGGATGTTGGTAAAAAAACAGATAATCAGTTATTAGACATGTTGACACCTAAAACCATCATGTTATTATCAAACCCTGCTGGTCCCTCCTTAGAGCCTGGTTCCTCTCTACCCAGTACAGCCAGTAGAGGACTGGTCACCCCTCAGAGCCTGGTTCCTCTGGTCTACCCAGTACAGCCAGTAGAGGACTGGTCACCCCTCAGAGCCTGGTTCCTCTGGTCTACCCAGTACAGCCAGTAGAGGACTGGTCACCCCTCAGAGTATGGTTCCTCTCCACCCAGTACAGCCAGTAGAGGACTGGTCACCCCTCAGAGCCTGGTTCCTCTGGTCTACCCAGTACAGCCAGTAGAGGACTGGTCACCCCTCAGAGCCTGGTTCCTCTGGTCTAC
Source organism: Oncorhynchus masou masou (assembly GCF_036934945.1). NCBI lineage: Eukaryota > Metazoa > Chordata > Actinopteri > Salmoniformes > Salmonidae > Oncorhynchus > Oncorhynchus masou. The sequence goes on from NW_027016860.1 coordinate 249,828, forward strand.
CCAGTACAGCCAGTAGAGGACTGGTCACCCCTCAGAGCCTGGTCCCTCTCTACCCAGTACAGCCAGTAGAGGACTGGTCACCCCTCAGAGCCTGGTTCCTCTGGTCTACCCAGTACAGTCAGTAGAGGACTGGTCACCCCTCAGAGCCTGGTTCCTCTCTACCCAGTACAGCCAGTAGAGGACTGGTCACCCCTCAGAGCCTGGTTCCTCTGGTCTACCCAGTACAGCCAGTAGAGGACTGGTCACCCCTCAGAGCCTGGTTCCTCTGGTCTACCCAGTACAGCCAGTAGAGGACTGGTCACCCCTCAGAGCCTGGTTCCTCTGGTCTACCCAGTACAGCCAGAAGAGGACTGGTCAACCCTCAGAGCCTGGTTCCTCTGGTCTACCCAGTACAGCCAGAAGAGGACTGGTCAACCCTCAGAGCCTGGTTCCTCTGGTCTACCCAGTACAGCCAGAAGAGGACTGGTCACCCCTCAGAGCCTGGATCCTCTGGTCTACCCAGTACAGCCAGTAGAGGACTGGTCACCCCTCAGAGCCTGGTTGCTCTGGTCTACCCAGTACAGCCAGTAGAGGACTGGTCACCCCTCAGAGCCTGGTCCCTCTCTACCCAGTACAGCCAGTAGAGGACTGGTCACCCCTCAGAGCCTGGTCCCTCTCTACCCAGTACAGCCAGTAGAGGACTGGTCACCCCTCAGAGCCTGGTCCCTCTCTACCCAGTACAGCCAGTAGAGGACTGGTCACCCCTCAGAGCCTGGTCCCTCTCTACCCAGTACAGCAAGTAGAGGACTGGTAAACCCCTCAGAGCCTGGTTCCTCTGGTCTACCCAGTACAGCCAGTAGAGGACTGGTCACCCCTCAGAGCCTGGTTCCTCTCTACCCAGTACAGCCAGTAGAGGACTGGTCACCCCTCAGAGCCTGGTTCCTCTGGTCTACCCAGTACAGCCAGTAGAGGACTGGTCACCCCTCAGAGCCTGGTTCCTCTGGTCTACCCAGTACAGCCAGTAGAGGACTGGTCACCCCTCAGAGCCTGGTTCCTCTCTACCCAGTACAGCCAGTAGAGGACTGGTCACCCCTCAGAGCCTGGTTCCTCTCTACCCAGTACAGCCAGTAGAGGACTGGTCACCCCTCAGAGCCTGGTTCCTCTGGTCTACCCAGTACAGCCAGTAGAGGCCTGGTCACCCCTCAGAGCCTGGTTCCTCTGGTCTACCCAGTACAGCCAGTAGAGGACTGGTCACCCCTCAGAGCCTGGTTCCTCTGGTCTACCCAGTACAGCCAGTAGAGGACTGGTCACCCCTCAGAGCCTGGTTCCTCTCTACCCAGTACAGCCAGTAGAGGACTGGTCACCCCTCAGAGCCTGGTTCCTCTGGTCTACCCAGTACAGTCAGTAGAGGACTGGTCACCCCTCAGAGCCTGGTTCCTCTCTACCCAGTACAGCCAGTAGAGGACTGGTCACCCCTCAGAGCCTGGTTCCTCTGGTCTACCCAGTACAGCCAGTAGAGGACTGGTCACCCCTCAGAGCCTGGTTCCTCTGGTCTACCCAGTACAGCCAGTAGAGGACTGGTCACCCCTCAGAGCCTGGTTCCTCTGGTCTACCCAGTACAGCCAGAAGAGGACTGGTCAACCCTCAGAGCCTGGTTCCTCTGGTCTACCCAGTACAGCCAGAAGAGGACTGGTCAACCCTCAGAGCCTGGTTCCTCTGGTCTACCCAGTACAGCCAGAAGAGGACTGGTCACCCCTCAGAGCCTGGATCCTCTGGTCTACCCAGTACAGCCAGTAGAGGACTGGTCACCCCTCAGAGCCTGGTTGCTCTGGTCTACCCAGTACAGCCAGTAGAGGACTGGTCACCCCTCAGAGCCTGGTCCTCTCTACCCAGTACAGCCAGTAGAGGACTGGTCACCCCTCAGAGCCTGGTCCCTCTCTACCCAGTACAGCCAGTAGAGGACTGGTCACCCCTCAGAGCCTGGTCCCTCTCTACCCAGTACAGCCAGTAGAGGACTGGTCACCCCTCAGAGCCTGGTCCCTCTCTACCCAGTACAGCAAGTAGAGGACTGGTAAACCCCTCAGAGCCTGGTTCCTCTGGTCTACCCAGTACAGCCAGTAGAGGACTGGTCACCCCTCAGAGCCTGGTTCCTCTCTACCCAGTACAGCCAGTAGAGGACTGGTCACCCCTCAGAGCCTGGTTCCTCTGGTCTACCCAGTACAGCCAGTAGAGGACTGGTCACCCCTCAGAGCCTGGTTCCTCTGGTCTACCCAGTACAGCCAGTAGAGGACTGGTCCCTCCTCAGAGCCTGGTTCCTCTCTACCCAGTACAGCCAGTAGAGGACTGGTCACCCCTCAGAGCCTGGTTCTTCTGGTCTACCCAGTACAGCCAGTAGAGGACTGGTCACCCCTCAGAGCCTGGTTCCTCTGGTCTACCCAGTACAGCCAGTAGAGGACTGGTCACCCCTCAGAGCCTGGTTCCTCTCTACCCAGTACAGCCAGTAGAGGACTGGTCACCCCTCAGAGCCTGGTTCCTCTCTACCCAGTACAGCCAGTAGAGGACTGGTCACCCCTCAGAGCCTGGTTCCTCTGGTCTACCCAGTACAGCCAGTAGAGGCCTGGTCACCCCTCAGAGCCTGGTTCCTCTGGTCTACCCAGTACAGCCAGTAGAGGACTGGTCACCCCTCAGAGCCTGGTTCCTCTGGTCTACCCAGTACAGCCAGTAGAGGACTGGTCACCCCTCAGAGCCTGGTTCCTCTCTACCCAGTACAGCCAGTAGAGGACTGGTCACCCCTCAGAGCCTGGTTCCTCTCTACCCAGTACAGTGAGGGGAACGGCACCGCAGTACCTCCAGGCTCTGATCAGGCCCTACACCCAAACAAGGGCACTGCGTTCATCCACCTCTGGCCTGCTCGCCTCCCTACCACTGAGGAAGTACAGTTCCCGCTCAGCCCAGTCAAAACTGTTCGCTGCTCTGGCCCCCCAATGGTGGAACAAACTCCCTCACGACGCCAGGACAGCGGAGTCAATCACCACCTTCCGGAGACACCTGAAACGCCACCTCTTCAAGGAATACCTAGGATAGGATAAGTAATCCTTCTCACCCCCCCCTTAAATGATTTAGATGCACTATTGTAAAGTGGCTGTTCCACTGGATGTCAGAAGGTGAATTCACCAATTTGTAAGTCGCTCTGGATAAGAGCGTCTGCTAAATGACTTAAATGTTACAGCCAGTAGAGTACTGGTCACCCCTCAGAGCCTGGTTCCTCTGGTCTACCCAGTACAGCCAGTAGAGGACTGGTCACCCCTCCATATTAGTTACATTGGTTTAGTTTGAACAGGCAGACTGGCACTAAGAAAAGAGGGAGCGTTTCCCCAGTCAGCTCCATTATTAGTTACATTGGTTTAGTTTGAACAGGCAGACTGGCACTAAGAACAGAGGGAACGTTTCTCTAGTCAGCTCCATTATTAGTTACATTGGTTTAGTTTGAACAGGCAGACTGGCACTAAGAACAGAGGGAACGTTTCCCCAGTCAGCTCCATTATTAGTTACATTGGTTTAGTTTGAACAGGCAGACTGGCACTAAGAACAGAGGGAACGTTTCCCAGTCAGCTCCATTATTAGTTACATTGGTTTAGTTTGAACAGGCAGACTGGCACTAAGAACAGAGGGAACGTTTCCCCAGTCAGCTCCATTATTAGTTACATTGGTTTAGTTTGAACAGGCAGACTGGCACTAAGAACAGAGGGAGCGTTTCCCCAGTCAGCTCCATTATTAGTTACATTGGTTTAGTTTGAACAGGCAGACTGGCACTAAGAACAGAGGGAACGTTTCCCCAGTCAGCTCCATTATTAGTTACATTGGTTTAGTTTGAACAGGCAGACTGGCACTAAGAACAGCAGGAACGTTTCCCCAGTCAGCTCCATTATTAGTTACATTATTAGTTACATTGGTTTAGTTTGAACAGGCAGACTGGCACTAAGAACAGAGGGAACGTTTCCCCAGTCAGCTCCATTATTAGTTACATTGGTTTAGTTTGAACAGGCAGACTGGCACTAAGAACAGAGGGAACGTTTCCCCAGTCAGCTCCATTATTAGTTACATTGGTTTAGTTTGAACAGGCAGACTGGCACTAAGAACAGAGGGAACGTTTCCCCAGTCAGCTCCATTATTAGTTACATTGGTTTAGTTTGAACAGGCAGACTGGCACTAAGAACAGAGGGAGCGTTTCCCCAGTCAGCTCCATTACTAGTTACATTAATTTAGTTTGAACAGGCAGACTGGCACTAAGAACAGAGGGAACGTTTCCCCAGTCAGCTCCATTATTAGTTACATTGGTTTAGTTTGAACAGGCAGACTGGCACTAAGAACAGAGGGAGCGTTTCCCCAGTCAGCTCCATTATTAGTTACATTAATTTAGTTTGAACAGGCAGACTGGCACTAAGAACAGAGGGAACCTTTCCCAGTCAGCTCCATTATTAGTTACATTGGTTTAGTTTGAACAGGCAGACTGGCACTAAGAACAGAGGGAGCGTTTCCCCAGTCAGCTCCATTATTAGTTACATTAATTTAGTTTGAACAGGCAGACTGGCACTAAGAACAGAGGGAACGTTTCCCCAGTCAGCTCCATTATTAGTTACATTAATTTAGTTTGAACAGGCAGACTGGCACTAAGAACAGAGGGAACGTTTCCCCAGTCAGCTCCATTATTAGTCACATTGGTTTAGTTTGAACAGGCAGACTGGCACTAAGAACAGAGGGAGCGTTTCCCCAGTCAGCTCCATTATTAGTTACATTAATTTAGTTTGAACAGGCAGACTGGCACTAAGAACAGAGGGAACGTTTCCCCAGTCAGCTCCATTATTAGTTACATTGGTTTAGTTTGAACAGGCAGACTGGCACTAAGAACAGAGGGAGCGTTTCCCCAGTCAGCTCCATTATTAGTTACATTAATTTAGTTTGAACAGGCAGACTGGCACTAAGAACAGAGGGAACGTTTCCCCAGTCAGCTCCATTATTAGTTACATTGGTTTAGTTTGAACAGGCAGACTGGCACTAAGAACAGAGGGAACGTTTCCCCAGTCAGCTCCATTATTAGTTACATTAATTTAGTTTGAACAGGCAGACTGGCACTAAGAACAGAGGGAACGTTTCTCCAGTCAGCTCCATTACTAGTTACATTGGTTTAGTTTGAACAGGCAGACTGGCACTAAGAACAGAGGGAACGTTTCCCCAGTCAGCTCCATTATTAGTTACATTGGTTTAGTTTGAACAGGCAGACTGGCACTAAGAACAGAGGGAACGTTTCTCCAGTCAGCTCCATTATTAGTTACATTGGTTTAGTTTGAACAGGCAGACTGGCACTAAGAACAGAGGGAGCGTTTCCCCAGTCAGCTCCATTATTAGTTACATTGGTTTAGTTTGAACAGGCAGACTGGCACTAAGAACAGAGGGAACGTTTCCCCAGTCAGCTCCATTATTAGTTACATTGGTTTAGTTTGAACAGGCAGACTGGCACTAAGAACAGAGGGAACGTTTCCCCAGTCAGCTCCATTATTAGTTACATTGGTTTAGTTTGAACAGGCAGACTGGCACTAAGAACAGAGGGAACGTTTCCCCAGTCAGCTCCATTATTAGTTACATTGGTTTAGTTTGAACAGGCAGACTGGCACTAAGAACAGAGGGAGCGTTTCCCCAGTCAGCTCCATTATTAGTGCAATTCCACTTAAAGTGCTTCTCTGTGCTAATAATAATAATAATAACTAGTAATAGTGAAGTAATACTGCACAATTAACAGTTTCTATTTGGTTTAGATGGACACAGTTCGACACAAAAGCATAATCAGTGCTCTAACTCCCCCTAGTGGTGGTCTGAGGTAGTGATGCAGGGAAGGATACATGGCTGATATCTCAGTCTATTGGGTTCACCCTAGTAAACTATAGGAGGATACATGGCTGGTATCTCAGTCTATTGGGTTCACCCTAGTAGACTATAGGAGGATACATGGCTGGTATCTCAGTCTATTGATGTAATAGAGTTGGGTTCACCCTAGTAAACTATAGGAGGATACATGGCTGGTATCTCAGTCTATTGATGTAATAGAGTTGGGTTCACCCTAGTAAACTATAGGAGGATACATGGCTGGTATCTCAGTCTATTGGGTTCACCCTAGTAATCTATAGGAGGATACATGGCTGATATCTCAGTCTATTGGGTTCACCCTAGTAAACTATAGGAGGATACATGGCTGGTATCTCAGTCTATTGGGTTCACCCTAGTAAACTATAGGAGGATACATGGCTGGTATCTCAGTCTATTGATGTAATAGAGTTGGGTTCACCCTAGTAAACTATAGGAGGATACATGGCTGATATCTCAGTCTATTGGGTTCACCCTAGTAAACTATAGGAGGATACATGGCTGGTATCTCAGTCTATTGGGTTCACCCTAGTAAACTATAGGAGGATACATGGCTGGTATCTCAGTCTATTGATGTAATAGAGATGGGTTCACCCTAGTAAACTATAGGAGGATACATGGCTGGTATCTCAGTCTATTGGGTTCACCCTAGTAAACTATAGGAGGATACATGGCTGGTATCTCAGTCTATTGGGTTCACCCTAGTAAACTATAGGAGGATACATGGCTGGTATCTCAGTCTATTGGGTTCACCCTAGTAAACTATAGGAGGATACATGGCTGGTATCTCAGTCTATTGATGTAATAGAGTTGGGTTCACCCTAGTAAACTATAGGAGGATACATGGCTGGTATCTCAGTCTATTGGGTTCACCCTAGTAAACTATAGGAGGATACATGGCTGTTATCTCAGTCTATTGGGTTCACCCTAGTAAACTATAGGAGGATACATGGCTGGTATCTCAGTCTATTGGGTTCACCCTAGTAAACTATAGGAGGATACATGGCTGGTATCTCAGTCTATTGGGTTCACCCTAGTAAACTATAGGAGGATACATGGATGGTATCTCAGTCTATTGATGTAATAGAGTTGGGTTCACCCTAGTAAACTATAGGAGGGTACATGGCTGATATCTCAGTCTATTGATGTAATAGAGTTGGGTTCACCCTAGTAAACTATAGGAGGGTACATGGCTGGTATCTCAGTCTATTGGGTTCACCCTAGTAAACTATAGGAGGATACATGGCTGGTATCTCAGTCTATTGATGTAATAGAGTTGGGTTCACCCTAGTAAACTATAGGAGGATACATGGCTGGTATCTCAGTCTATTGGGTTCACCCTAGTAAACTATAGGAGGATACATGGCTGGTATCTCAGTCTATTGGGTTCACCCTAGTAAACTATAGGAGGATACATGGCTGGTATCTCAGTCTATTGATGTAATAGAGTTGGGTTCACCCTAGTAAACTATAGGAGGATACATGGCTGGTATCTCAGTCTATTGGGTTCACCCTAGTAAACTATAGGAGGATACATGGCTGATATCTCAGTCTATTGATGTAATAGAGTTGGGTTCACCCTAGTAAACTATAGGAGGATACATGGCTGGTATCTCAGTCTATTGATGTAATAGAGTTGGGTTCACCCTAGTAAACTATAGGAGGGTACATGGCTGGTATCTCAGTCTATTGGGTTCACCCTAGTAAACTATAGGAGGATACATGGCTGGTATCTCAGTCTATTGATGTAATAGAGTTGGGTTCACCCTAGTAAACTATAGGAGGATACATGGCTGGTATCTCAGTCTATTGGGTTCACCCTAGTAAACTATAGGAGGATACATGGCTGGTATCTCAGTCTATTGGGTTCACCCTAGTAAACTATAGGAGGATACATGGCTGGTATCTCAGTCTATTGATGTAATAGAGTTGGGTTCACCCTAGTAAACTATAGGAGGATACATGGCTGATATCTCAGTCTATTGGGTTCACCCTAGTAAACTATAGGAGGATACATGGCTGGTATCTCAGTCTATTGGGTTCACCCTAGTAAACTATAGGAGGATACATGGCTGGTATCTCAGTCTATTGGGTTCACCCTAGTAAACTATAGGAGGATACATGGCTGATATCTCAGTCTATTGGGTTCACCCTAGTAAACTATAGGAGGATACATGGCTGTTATCTCAGTCTATTGATGTAATAGAGTTGGGTTCACCCTAGTAAACTATAGGAGGATACATGGCTGTTATCTCAGTCTATTGGGTTCACCCTAGTAAACTATAGGAGGATACATGGCTGATATCTCAGTCTATTGGGTTCACCCTAGTAAACTATAGGAGGATACATGGCTGGTATCTCAGTCTATTGGGTTCACCCTAGTAAACTATAGGAGGATACATGGCTGGTATCTCAGTCTATTGGGTTCACCCTAGTAAACTATAGGAGGATACATGGCTGGTATCTCAGTCTATTGGGTTCACCCTAGTAAACTATAGGAGGATACATGGCTGGTATCTCTCTACCAGAGGTAGAGAGGTTCTTACCCAGGTGATAGACTAGATAAGGTTTATATTCCAGTGATATGTAACCAGAGGTAGAGAGGTTCTTACCCAGGTGATAGACTAGATAAGGTTTATATTCCAGTGATATGTAACCAGAGGTAGAGAGGTTCTTACCCAGGTGATAGACTAGATAAGGTTTATATTCCAGTGATATGTAACCAGAGGTAGAGAGGTTCTTACCCAGGTGATAGACTAGATAAGGTTTATATTCCAGTGATATGTAACCAGAGGTAGAGAGGTTCTTACCCAGGTGATAGACTAGATAAGGTTTATATTCCAGTGATATGTAACCAGAGGTAGAGAGGTTCTTACCCAGGTGATAGACTAGATAAGGTTTATATTCCAGTGATATGTAACCAGAGGTAGAGAGGTTCTTACCCAGGTGATAGACTAGATAAGGTTTATATTCCAGTGATATGTAACCAGAGGTAGAGAGGTCCTTACCCAGGTGATAGACTAGATAAGGTTTATATTTCAGTGATATGTAACCAGAGGTAGAGAGGTTCTTACCCAGGTGATAGACTAGATAAGGTTTATATTCCAGTGATATGTAACCAGAGGTAGAGAGGTTCTTACCCAGGTGATAGACTAGATAAGGTTTATATTCCAGTGATATGTAACCAGAGGTAGAGAGGTTCTTACCCAGGTGATAGACTAGATAAGGTTTATATTCCAGTGATATGTAACCAGAGGTAGAGAGGTCCTTACCCAGGTGATAGACTAGATAAGGTTTATATTCCAGTGATATGTCACCAGAGGTAGAGAGGTTCTTACCCAGGTGATAGACTAGATAAGGTTTATATTCCAGTGATATGTAACCAGAGGTAGAGAGGTTCTTACCCAGGTGATAGACTAGATAAGGTTTATATTCCAGTGATATGTAACCAGAGGTAGAGAGGTCCTTACCCAGGTGATAGACTAGATAAGGTTTATATTCCAGTGATATGTAACCAGAGGTAGAGAGGTTCTTACCCAGGTGATAGACTAGATAAGGTTTATATTCCAGTGATATGTAACCAGAGGTAGAGGTTCTTACCCAGGTGATAGACTAGATAAGGTTTATATTCCAGTGATATGTAACCAGGGGTAGAGAGGTTCTTACCCAGGTGATAGACTAGATAAGGTTTATATTCCAGTGATATGTAACCAGAGGTAGAGAGGTTCTTCCCCAGGTGATAGACTAGATAAGGTTTATATTCCAGTGATATGTAACCAGAGGTAGAGAGGTTCTTACCCAGGTGATAGACTAGATAAGGTTTATATTCCAGTAATATGTAACCAGAGGTAGAGAGGTTCTTACCCAGGTGATAGACTAGATAAGGTTTATATTCCAGTGATATGTAACCAGAGGTAGAGAGGTTCTTACCCAGGTGATAGACTAGATAAGGTTTATATTCCAGTGATATGTAACCAGAGGTAGAGAGGTTCTTACCCAGGTGATAGACTAGATAAGGTTTATATTCCAGTGATATGTAACCAGAGGTAGAGAGGTTCTTACCCAGGTGATAGACTAGATAAGGTTTATATTCCAGTGATATGTAACCAGAGGTAGAGAGGTTCTTACCCAGGTGATAGACTAGATAAGGTTTATATTCCAGTGATATGTAACCAGAGGTAGAGAGGTTCTTACCCAGGTGATAGACTAGATAAGGTTTATATTCCAGTGATATGTAACCAGAGGTAGAGAGGTTCTTACCCAGGTGATAGACTAGATAAGGTTTATATTCCAGTGATATGTAACCAGAGGTAGAGAGGTTCTTACCCAGGTGATAGACTAGATAAGGTTTATATTTCAGTGATATGTAACCAGAGGTAGAGAGGTTCTTACCCAGGTGATAGACTAGATAAGGTTTATATTCCAGTGATATGTAACCAGAGGTAGAGAGGTTCTTACCCAGGTGATAGACTAGATAAGGTTTATATTCCAGTGATATGTAACCAGAGGTAGAGAGGTTCTTACCCAGGTGATAGACTAGATAAGGTTTATATTCCAGTGATATGTAACCAGAGGTAGAGAGGTTCTTACCCAGGTGATAGACTAGATAAGGTTTATATTCCAGTGATATGTCACCAGAGGTAGAGAGGTTCTTACCCAGGTGATAGACTAGATAAGGTTTATATTCCAGTGATATGTAACCAGAGGTAGAGAGGTTCTTACCCAGGTGATAGACTAGATAAGGTTTATATTCCAGTGATATGTAACCAGAGGTAGAGAGGTTCTTACCCAGGTGATAGACTAGATAAGGTTTATATTCCAGTGATATGTAACCAGGGGTAGAGAGGTTCTTACCCAGGTGATAGACTAGATAAGGTTTATATTTTATATTCCAGTGATATGTAACCATGTAACCAGGGGTAGAGAGGTTCTTACCCAGGTGATAGACTAGATAAGGTTTATATTCCAGTGATATGTAACCAGAGGTAGAGAGGTTCTTCCCCAGGTGATAGACTAGATAAGGTTTATATTCCAGTGATATGTAACCAGAGGTAGAGAGGTTCTTACCCAGGTGATAGACTAGATAAGGTTTATATTCCAGTAATATGTAACCAGAGGTAGAGAGGTTCTTACCCAGGTGATAGACTAGATAAGGTTTATATTCCAGTGATATGTAACCAGAGGTAGAGAGGTTCTTACCCAGGTGATAGACTAGATAAGGTTTATATTCCAGTGATATGTAACCAGAGGTAGAGAGGTTCTTACCCAGGTGATAGACTAGATAAGGTTTATATTCCAGTGATATGTAACCAGAGGTAGAGAGGTTCTTACCCAGGTGATAGACTAGATAAGGTTTATATTCCAGTGATATGTAACCAGAGGTAGAGAGGTTCTTACCCAAGTCTCTGACAAGGTTAGATTCCAGATCCAGGAGAATCCTGTAAAAGTCTAATTTCACCCTCCTTGAGTCTTTTGCTTCTTCTAGGGCCTGGTACAACTGTCTCATCTGGTCCTGGCGGGTCATCTCATTGATACTGATGTCACAGTACAACTCATAGAACAGCTCATACATGATGGGCTTCACCTTGGTAACCTTCTGAATGAGTTGATCCTTATGGACGTCCACAAATATGGCTCCTGAAAAGAGATGTAGAGTTATATACTGTAGAACAAGAGGACATTACTAGTCAGGTTAGATGTAGAGTTATATACTGTAGAACAAGAGGACATTACTAGTCAGGTTAGATGTAGAGGACATTACTAGTCAGGTTAGATGTAGAGTTATATACTGTAGAACTAGAGGACATTACTAGTCAGGTTAGATGTAGAGGACATTACTAGTCAGGTTAGATGCAGAGTTATATACTGTAGAACAAGAGGACATTACTAGTGAGGTTAGATGTAGAGTTATATAGTGTAGAACAAGAGGACATTACTAGTCAGGTTAGATGTAGAGGACATTACTAGTCAGGTTAGATGTAGAGTTATATACTGTAGAACAAGAGGACATTACTAGTCAGGTTAGATGTAGAGGACATTACTAGTCAGGTTAGATGTAGAGTTATATACTGTAGAACAAGAGGACATTACTAGTCAGGTTAGATGTAGAGTTATATACTGTAGAACAAGAGGACATTACTAGTCAGGTTAGATGTAGAGTTATATACTGTAGAACAAGAGGACATTACTAGTCAGGTTAGATGTAGAGTTATACACTGTAGAACAAGAGGACATTACTAGTCAGGTTAGATGTAGAGGACATTACTAGTCAGGTTAGATGTAGAGTTATATACTGTAGAACAAGAGGACATTACTAGTCAGGTTAGATGTAGAGTTATATACTGTAGAGCAAGAGGACATTACTAGTCAGGTTAGATGTAGAGTTATATACTGTAGAACAAGAGGACATTACTAGTCAGGTTAGATGTAGAGTTATATAGTGTAGAACAAGAGGACATTACTAGTCAGGTTAGATGTAGAGGACATTACTAGTCAGGTTAGATGTAGAGTTATATACTGTAGAACAATAGGACATTACTAGTCAGGTTAGATGTAGAGTTATATACTGTAGAACAAGAGGACATTACTAGTCAGGTTAGATGTAGAGTTATACTGTAGAACAAGAGGACATTACTAGTCAGGTTAGATGTAGAGTTATATAGTGTAGAACAAGAGGACATTACTAGTCAGGTTAGATGTAGAGTTATATAGTGTAGAACAAGAGGACATTACTAGTCAGGTTAGATGTAGAGTTATATAGTGTAGAACAAGAGGACATTACTAGTCAGGTTAGATGTAGAGGACATTACTAGTCAGGTTAGATGTAGAGGACATTACTAGTCAGGTTAGATGTAGAGTTATATAGTGTAGAACAAGAGGACATTACTAGTCAGGTTAGATGTAGAGTTATATACTGTAGAACAAGAGGACATTACTAGTCAGGTTAGATGTAGAGTTATATACTGTAGAACTAGAGGACATTACTAGTCAGGTTAGATGTAGAGGACATTACTAGTCAGGTTAGATGTATAGTTATATACTGTAGAACAAGAGGACATTACTAGACAGGTTAGATGTAGAGTTATATACTGTAGAACTAGAGGACATTACTAGTCAGGTTAGATGTAGAGGACATTACTAGTCAGGTTAGATGTAGAGGACGTTACTAGTCAGGTTAGATGTAGAGTTATATACTGTAGAACAAGAGGACATTACTAGTCAGGTTAGATGTAGAGGACATTACTAGACAGGTTAGATGTAGAGTTATATACTGTAGAACAAGAGGACATTACTAGTCAGGTTAGATGTAGAGTTATATACTGTAGAACAAGAGGACATTACTAGTCAGGTTAGATGTAGAGTTATATACTGTAGAACAAGAGGACATTACTAGTCAGGTTAGATGTAGAGTTATATACTGTAGAACAAGAGGACATTACTAGTCAGGTTAGATGTAGAGTTATATACTGTAGAACAAGAGGACATTACTAGTCAGGTTAGATGTAGAGGACATTACTAGTCAGGTTAGATGTAGAGTTATATACTGTAGAACAAGAGGACATTACTAGTCAGGTTAGATGTAGCGTTATATAGTGTAGAACAAGAGGACATTACTGGTCAGGTTAGATGTAGAGGACATTACTAGTCAGGTTAGATGTAGAGTTATATACTGTAGAACAAGAGGACATTACTAGTCAGGTTAGATGTAGAGGACATTACTAGTCAGGTTAGATGTAGAGGACATTACTAGTCAGGTTAGATGTAGAGTTATATACTGTAGAACAAGAGGACATTACTAGTCAGGTTAGATGTAGAGGACATTACTAGTCAGGTTAGATGTAGAGGACATTACTAGTCAGGTTAGATGTAGAGTTATATACTGTAGATGTAGAGGACATTACTAGTCAGGTTAGATGTAGAGGACATTACTAGTCAGGTTAGATGTAGAGGACATTACTAGTCAGGTTAGATGTAGAGTTATATACTGTAGAACAAGAGGACATTACTAGTCAGGTTAGATGTAGAGTTATATACTGTAGAACAAGAGGACATTACTAGTCAGGTTAGATGTAGAGTTATATACTGTAGAACAAGAGGACATTACTAGTCAGGTTAGATGTAGAGTTATATACTGTAGAACAAGAGGACATTACTAGTCAGGTTAGATGTAGAGTTATATACTGTAGAACAAGAGGACATTACTAGTCAGGTTAGATGTAGAGGACATTACTAGTCAGGTTAGATGTAGAGTTATATACTGTAGAACAAGAGGACATTACTAGTCAGGTTAGATGCAGAGGACATTACTAGTCAGGTTAGATGTAGAGTTATATAGTGTAGAACAAGAGGACATTACTAGTCAGGTTAGATGTAGAGGACATTACTAGTCAGGTTAGATGTAGAGTTATATACTGTAGAACAAGAGGACATTACTAGTCAGGTTAGATGTAGAGGACATTACTAGTCAGGTTAGATGTAGAGTTATATACTGTAGATGTAGAGGACATTACTAGTCAGGTTAGATGTAGAGGACATTACTAGTCAGGTTAGATGTAGAGTTATATACTGTAGAACAAGAGGACATTACTAGTCAGGTTAGATGTAGAGGACATTACTAGTCAGGTTAGATGTAGAGGACATTACTAGTCAGGTTAGATGTAGAGTTATATACTGTAGAACAAGAGGACATTACTAGTCAGGTATTGATGTAGAGTTATATACTGTAGAGCAAGAGGACATTACTAGTCAGGTATTGATGTAGAGTTATATACTGCAGAACAAGAGGACATTACTAGTCAGGTATTGATGTAGAGTTATATACTGTAGAGCAAGAGGACATTACTAGTCAGGTATTGATGTAGAGTTGTACTCTGGTCATTATATTCCATTATCAGACCCATCAGTATTATAGTAATAAACCATGAGGTCTGTGATTAACAGTTGACCCATCAGTATTATAGTAATAAACCACGAGGTCTGTGATTAACAGTTGACCCATCAGTATTATAGTAATAAACCATGAGGTCTGTGATTAACAGTTGACCCATCAGTATTATAGTAATAAACCATGAGGTCTGTGATTAACAGTTGACCCATCAGTATTATAGTAATAAACCATGAGGTCTGTGATTAACAGTTGACCCATCAGTATTATAGTAATAAACCATGAGGTCTGTGATTAACAGTTGACCCATCAGTATTATAGTAATAAACCAGGAGGTCTGTGATTAACAGTTGACCCATCAGTATTATAGTAATAAACCATGAGGTCTGTGATTAACAGTTGACCCATCAGTATTATAGTAATAAACCATGAGGTCTGTGATTAACAGTTGACCCATCAGTATTATAGTAATAAACCATGAGGTCTGTGATTAACAGTTGACCCATCAGTATTATAGCAATAATCATAATCTCTATATGTGAAACTCTAACAAGACAACAACTTACCTTGTTCTTCCAGTAGTTCTCTACGCTTCTTCTCTGTAGACAAAAAAGAAAACAAATGTATAAATTAATTACAAAAATAATCTTTAAAAAGCTAAAGTATTTAAAGTTATTTTTAATGTTTTTAAAACAAATTAATATACAGTATAACCATTAAAACCATCTGTGAGAAACAGTTGACCCATCAGTGTTATAGAAGGTAACCTGGTATAAATAAATTATATCCTGATCTAATACAGGACTGGTCTGAAGGTAACCTGGTATAAATGAATAGAGTCTAATGGACAGTATATGGGTCATTCCTAGTTATATCCTGATCTAATACAGGACTGGTCTGAAGGTAACCTGGTATAAATGAATAGAGTCTAATGGACAGTATATGGGTCATTCCTAGTTATATCCTGATCTAATACAGGACTGGTCTGAAGGTAACCTGGTATAAATGAATAGAGTCTAATGGACAGTATATGGGTCATTCCTAGTTATATCCTGATCTAATACAGGACTGGTCTGAAGGTAACCTGGTATAAATGAATAGAGTCTAATGGACAGTATATGGGTCATTCCTAGTTATATCCTGATCTAATACAGGACTGGTCTGAAGGTAACCTGGTATAAATGAATAGAGTCTAATGGACAGTATATGGGTCATTCCTAGTTATATACTGATCTAATACAGGACTGGTCTGAAGGTAACCTGGTATAAATGAATAGAGTCTAATGGACAGTATATGGGTCATTCCTAGTTATATCCTGATCTAATAAACCAAAACTAAAACAAAAGCTCTCGGTGGTGTCCAGGTCAGGATAACCAGAACATTCATTTATTGAATGACTCAGTCACTCAGCTTTATGTAGGTGAGGCTATGACTGAGTCACTCAGCTTTATGTAGGTGAGGCTATATGACTGAGTCACTCAGCTTTATGTAGGTGAGGCTATATGACTGAGTCACTCAGCTTTATGTAGGTGGTGAGGCTACATGACTGAGTCACTCAGCTTTATGTAGGTGAGGCTATATGACTGAGTCACTCAGCTTTATGTAGGTGAGGCTATATGACTGAGTCACTCAGCTTTATGTAGGTGGTGAGGCTATATGACTGAGTCACTCAGCTTTATGTAGGTGAGGCTATATGACTGAGTCACTCAGCTTTATGTAGGTGAGGCTATATGACTGAGTCACTCAGCTTTATGTAGGTGCTGAGGCTATATGACTGAGTCACTCAGCTTTATGTAGGTGCTGAGGCTATATGACTGAGTCACTCAGCTTTATGTAGGTGAGGCTATATGACTGAGTCACTCAGCTTTATGTAGGTGAGGCTATATGACTGAGTCACTCAGCTTTATGTAGGTGCTGAGGCTATATGACTGAGTCACTCAGCTTTATGTAGGTGCTGAGGCTATATGACTGAGTCACTCAGCTTTATGTAGGTGAGGCTATATGACTGAGTCACTCAGCTTTATGTAGGTGAGGCTATATGACTGAGTCACTCAGCTTTATGTAGGTGAGGCTATATGACTGAGTCACTCAGCTTTATGTAGGTGAGGCTATATGACTGAGTCACTCAGCTTTATGTAGGTGAGGCTATATGACTGAGTCACTCAGCTTTATGTAGGTGCTGAGGCTATATGACTGAGTCACTCAGCTTTATGTAGGTGAGGCTATATGACTGAGTCACTCAGCTTTATGTAGGTGAGGCTATATGACTGAGTCACTCAGCTTTATGTAGGTGAGGCTACATGACTGAGTCACTCAGCTTTATGTAGGTGCTGAGGCTATATGACTGAGTCACTCAGCTCTATGTAGGTGAGGCTATATGACTGAGTCACTCAGCTTTATGTAGGTGAGGCTATATGACTGAGTCACTCAGCTTTATGTAGGTGATGAGGCTACATGACTGAGTCACTCAGCTTTATGTAGGTGAGGCTATATGACTGAGTCACTCAGCTTTATGTAGGTGAGGCTATATGACTGAGTCACTCAGCTTTATGGAGGTGAGGCTATATGACTGAGTCACTCAGCTTTATGTAGGTGAGGCTATATGACTGAGTCACTCAGCTTTATGTAGGTGCTGAGGCTATATGACTGAGTCACTCAGCTTTATGTAGGTGAGGCTATATGACTGAGTCACTCAGCTTTATGTAGGTGAGGCTATATGACTGAGTCACTCAGCTTTATGTAGGTGAGGCTATATGACTGAGTCACTCAGCTTTATGTAGGTGCTGAGGCTATATGACTGAGTCACTCAGCTTTATGTAGGTGAGGCTATATGACTGAGTCACTCAGCTTTATGGAGGTGAGGCTATATGACTGAGTCACTCAGCTTTATGTAGGTGATGAGGCTACATGACTGAGTCACTCAGCTTTATGTAGGTGAGGCTATATGACTGAGTCACTCAGCTTTATGTAGGTGATGCTATATGACTGAGTCACTCAGCTTTATGTAGGTGAGGCTATATGACTGAGTCACTCAGCTTTATGTAGGTGATGAGGCTATATGACTGAGTCACTCAGCTTTATGTAGGTGAGGCTATATGACTGAGTCACTCAGCTTTATGTAGGTGAGGCTATATGACTGAGTCACTCAGCTTTATGTAGGTGCTGAGGCTATATGACTGAGCCACTCAGCTTTATGTAGGTGCTGAGGCTATATGACTGAGTCACTCAGCTTTATGTAGGTGAGGCTATATGACTGAGTCATTCAGCTTTATGTAGGTGAGGCTATATGACTGAGTCACTCAGCTTTATGTAGGTGCTGAGGCTATATGACTGAGTCACTCAGCTTTATGTAGGTGAGGCTATATGACTGAGTCACTCAGCTTTATGTAGGTGCTGAGGCTATATGACTGAGTCACTCAGCTTTATGTAGATGTTGAGGCTATATGACTGAGTCACTCAGCTTTATGGAGGTGAGGCTATATGACTGAGTCACTCAGCTTTATGTAGGTGATGAGGCTACATGACTGAGTCACTCAGCTTTATGTAGGTGAGGCTATATGACTGAGTCACTCAGCTTTATGTAGGTGAGGCTACATGACTGAGTCACTCAGCTCTATGTAGGTGAGGCTATATGACTGAGTCACTCAGCTTTATGGAGGTGAGGCTATATGACTGAGTCACTCAGCTTTATGTAGGTGATGAGGCTACATGACTGAGTCACTCAGCTTTATGTAGGTGAGGCTATTTGACTGAGTCACTCAGCTTTATGTAGGTGAGGCTATATGACTGAGTCATTCAGCTTTATGTAGGTGAGGCTATATGACTGAGTCACTCAGCTTTATGTAGGTGAGACTATATGACTGAGTCACTCAGCTTTATGTAGGTGATGAGGCTACATGACTGTCACTCAGCTCTATGTAGGTGAGGCTATATGACTGACTCACTCAGCTTTATGTAGGTGAGGCTATATGACTGAGTCACTCAGCTTTATGTAGGTGAGGCTATATGACTGAGTCACTCAGCTTTATGTAGGTGCTGAGGCTATATGACTGAGTCACTCAGCTTTATGTAGGTGATGAGGCTACATGACTGAGTCACTCAGCTCTATGTAGGTGAGGCTATATGACTGAGTCACTCAGCTTTATGTAGGTGAGGCTATATGACTGAGTCACTCAGCTTTATGTAGGTGAGGCTACATGACTGAGTCACTCAGCTTTATGTAGGTGCTGAGGCTATATGACTGAGTCACTCAGCTTTATGTAGGTGAGGCTATATGACTGAGTCACTCAGCTTTATGTAGGTGAGGCTATATGACTGAGTCACTCAGCTTTATGTAGGTGCTGAGGCTATATGACTGAGTCACTCAGCTTTATGTAGGTGCTGAGGCTATATGACTGAGTCACTCAGCTTTATGTAGGTGAGGCTATATGACTGAGTCACTCAGCTTTATGGAGGTGAGGCTATATGACTGAGTCACTCAGCTTTATGTAGGTGAGGCTATATGACTGAGTCACTCAGCTTTATGTAGGTGAGGCTATATGACTGAGTCACTCAGCTTTATGTAGGTGGTGAGGCTATATGACTGAGTCACTCAGCTTTATGTAGGTGAGGCTATATGACTGAGTCACTCAGCTTTATGTAGGTGAGGCTATATGACTGAGTCACTCAGCTTTATGTAGGTGCTGAGGCGATATGACTGAGTCACTCAGCTTTATGTAGGTGAGGCTATATGACTGAGTCACTCAGCTTTATGTAGGTGAGGCTATATGACCGAGTCACTCAGCTTTATGTAGGTGAGGCTATATGACTGAGTCACTCAGCTTTATGTAGGTGAGGCTATATGACTGAGTCACTCAGCTTTATGTAGGTGAGGCTATATGACTGAGTCACTCAGCTTTATGTAGGTGAGGCTATATGACTGAGTCACTCAGCTTTATGTAGGTGAGGCTACATGACTGAGTCACTCAGCTTTATGTAGGTGAGGCTATATGACTGAGTCACTCAGCTTTATGTAGGTGAGGCTATATGACTGAGTCACTCAGCTTTATGTAGGTGAGGCTATATGACTGAGTCACTCAGCTTTATGTAGGTGCTGAGGCTATATGACTGAGTCACTCAGCTTTATGTAGGTGAGGCTATATGACTGAGTCACTCAGCTTTATGTAGGTGAGGCTATATGACTGAGTCACTCAGCTTTATGTAGGTGATGAGGCTATATGACTGAGTCACTCAGCTTTATGTAGGTGAGGCTATATGACTGAGTCACTCAGCTTTATGTAGGTGATGAGGCTATATGACTGAGTCACTCAGCTTTATGTAGGTGAGGCTATATGACTGAGTCACTCAGCTTTATGTAGGTGAGGCTATATGACTGAGTCACTCAGCTTTATGTAGGTGAGGCTATATGTCTGAGTCACTCAGCTTTATGTAGGTGCTGAGGCTATATGACTGAGTCACTCAGCTTTATGTAGGTGAGGCTATATGACTGAGTCACTCAGCTTTATGTAGGTGAGGCTATATGACTGAGTCACTCAGCTTTATGTAGGTGAGGCTATATGACTGAGTCACTCAGCATTATGTAGGTGCTGAGGCTATATGACTGAGTCACTCAGCATTATGTAGGTGAGGCTATATGACTGAGTCACTCAGCTTTATGTAGGTGGTGAGGCTATATGACTGAGTCACTCAGCTTTATGTAGGTGCTGAGGATATATGACTGAGTCACTCAGCTTTATGTAGGTGAGGCTATATGACTGAGTCACTCAGCTTTATGTAGGTGCTGAGGATATATGACTGAGTCACTCAGCTTTATGTAGGTGCTGAGGCTATATGACTGAGTCACTCAGCTTTATGTAGGTGATGAGGCTATATGACTGAGTCACTCAGCTTTATGTAGGTGAGGCTATATGACTGAGTCACTCAGCTTTATGTAGGTGAGGCTATATGACTGAGTTACTCAGCTTTATGTAGGTGAGGCTATATGACTGAGTCACTCAGCTTTATGTAGGTACAGAGGCTATATGACTGAGTCACTCAGCTTTATGTAGGTGAGGCTACATGACTGAGTCACTCAGCTTTATGTAGGTGATGAGGCTATATGACTGAGTCACTCAGCTTTATGTAGGTGCTGAGGCTATATGACTGAGTCACTCAGCTCTATGTAGGTGAGGCTATATGACTGAGTTACTCAGCTTTATGTAGGTGAGGCTATATGACTGAGTCACTCAGCTTTATGTAGGAGCTGAGGCTATATGACTGAGTCACTCAGCTTTATGTAGGTGCTGAGGCTATATGACAACACCATAGTACCCTCCAAGCTCGTCATCAAGCTCGAGGCCCTGGGTCTCGACCCCGACCTGTGCAACTGGGTACTGGACTTCCTGACGGGCCGCCCCAGGTGGTGAGGGTAGGTAACAACATCTCCTCCCCGCTGATTCTCAACACTGGGGCCCCACAAGGGTGCGTTCTGAGCCCTCTCCTGTACTCCCTGTTCACCCACGACTGCGTGGCCACGCACGCTCCAACTCAATCATCAAGTTTGCGGACGACACAACAGTGGTAGGCTTGATTACCAACAACGACGAGACGGCCTACAGGGAGGAGGTGAGGGCCCTCGGAGTGTGGTGTCAGGAAAATAACCTCACACTCAACGTCAACAAAACTAAGGAGATGATTGTGGACTTCAGGAAACAGCAGAGGGAACACCCCCTATCCACATCGATGGAACAGTAGTGGAGAGAGAAGCAAGTTTTAAGTTCCTCGGCATACACATCACAGACAAACTGAATTGGTCCACTCACACAGACAGCATCGTGAAGAAGGCGCAGCAGCGCCTCTTCAACCTCAGGAGGCTGAAGAAATTCGGCTTGTCACCAAAAGCACTCACAAACTTCTACAGAGGCACAATCGAGAGCATCCTGGCGGGCTGTATCACCGCCTGGTACGGCAACTGCTCCGCCCTCAACCGTAAGGCTCTCCAGAGGGTAGTGAGGTCTGCACAACGCATCATGGGGGGCAAACTACCTGCCCTCCAGGACACCTACGCCACCCGATGTTACAGGAAGGCCATAAAGATCATTAAGGACATCTACCACCCGAGCCACTGCCTGTTCACCCCGCTATCATCCAGAAGGCGAGGTCAGTACAGGTGCATCAAAGCTGGGACCGAGAGACTGAAAAACAGCTTCTATCTCAAGGCCATCAGACTGTTAAACAGCCACCACTAACATTGAGTGGCTGCTGCCTACACACTGACACTGACTCAACTCCAGCCACTTTAATAATGGGAATTGATGGGAAATGTTGTAAATATATCACTAGCCACTTTAAACAATGCTACCTTATATAATGTTACTTACCCTACATTATTCATCTCATATGCATACCTATATACTGTACTCTATATCATCGACTGCATCCTTATGTAATACATGTATCACTAGCCACTTTAACTATGCCACTTTGTTTACATACTCATCTCACATGTATATACTGTACTCGATACCATCTACTGTATCTTGCCTATGCTGCTCTGTACCATCACTCATTCATATATCCTTATGTACATATTCTTTATCCCCTTACACTGTGTATAAGACAGAAGATTAGGAATTGTTAGTTAGATTACGTGTTGGTTATTACTGCATTGTCAGAACTAGAAGCACAAGCATTTCGCTACACTCGCATTAACATCTGCTAACCATGTGTATGTGACAAATAAAATTGGATTTGATTTGAGTCACTCAGCTTTATGTAGGTGAGGCTATATGACTGAGTCACTCAGCTTTATGTAGGTGAGGCTATATGACTGAGTCACTCAGCTTTATGTAGGTGAGGCTATATGACTGAGTCACTCAGCTTTATGTAGGTGAGGCTATATGACTGAGTCACTCAGCTCTATGTAGGTGGTGAGGCTATATGACTGAGTCACTCAGCTCTATGTAGGTGATGAGGCTATATGACTGAGTCACTCAGCTTTATGTAGGTGAGGCTATATGACTGAGTCACTCAGCTTTATGTAGGTGAGGCTATATGACTGAGTCACTCAGCTTTATGTAGGTGAGGCTATATGACTGAGTCACTCAGCTTTATGTAGGTGAGGCTATATGACTGAGTCACTCAGCTTTATGTAGGTGAGGCTATATGACTGAGTCACTCAGCTTTATGTAGGTGAGGCTATATGACTGAGTCACTCAGCTTTATGTAGGTGAGGCTATATGACTGAGTCACTCAGCTTTATGTAGGTGAGGCTATATGACTGAGTCACTCAGCTTTATGTAGGTAAGGCTATATGACTGAGTCACTCAGCTTTATGTAGGTGAGGCTATATGACTGAGTCACTCAGCTTTATGTAGGTGAGGCTATATGACTGAGTCACTCAGGTTTATGTAGGTGATGAGGCTATATGACTGAGTCACTCAGCTTTATGTAGGTGAGGCTATATGACTGAGTCACTCAGCTTTATGTAGGTGATGAGGCTATATGACTGAGTCACTCAGCTTTATGTAGGTGAGGCTATATGACTGAGTCACTCAGCTTTATGTAGGTGAGGCTATATGACTGAGTCACTCAGCTTTATGTAGGTGAGGCTTTATGTCTGAGTCACTCAGCTTTATGTAGGTGCTGAGGCTATATGACTGAGTCACTCAGCTTTATGTAGGTGAGGCTATATGACTGAGTCACTCAGCTTTATGTAGGTGAGGCTATATGACTGAGTCACTCAGCTTTATGTAGGTGAGGCTATATGACTGAGTCACTCAGCATTATGTAGGTGCTGAGGCTATATGACTGAGTCACTCAGCTTTATGTAGGTGATGAGGCTATATGACTGAGTCACTCAGCTTTATGTAGGTGCTGAGGATATATGACTGAGTCACTCAGCTTTATGTAGGTGAGGCTATATGACTGAGTCACTCAGCTTTATGTAGGTGAGGCTATATGACTGAGTCACTCAGCTTTATGTAGGTGAGGCTATATGACTGAGTCACTCAGCTTTATGTAGGTGAGGCTATATGACTGAGTCACTCAGCATTATGTAGGTGAGGCTATATGACTGAGTCACTCAGCTTTATGTAGGTGGTGAGGCTATATGACTGAGTCACTCAGCTTTATGTAGGTGCTGAGGATATATGACTGAGTCACTCAGCTTTATGTAGGTGAGGCTATATGACTGAGTCACTCAGCTTTATGTAGGTGGTGAGGCTATATGACTGAGTCACTCAGCTTTATGTAGGTGCTGAGGATATATGACTGAGTCACTCAGCTTTATGTAGGTGCTGAGGCTATATGACTGAGTCACTCAGCTTTATGTAGGTGATGAGGCTATATGACTGAGTCACTCAGCTTTATGTAGGTGAGGCTATATGACTGAGTCACTCAGCTTTATGTAGGTGAGGCTATATGACTGAGTTACTCAGCTTTATGTAGGTGAGGCTATATGACTGAGTCACTCAGCTTTATGTAGGTACAGAGGCTATATGACTGAGTCACTCAGCTTTATGTAGGTGAGGCTACATGACTGAGTCACTCAGCTTTATGTAGGTGATGAGGCTATATGACTGAGTCACTCAGCTTTATGTAGGTGCTGAGGCTATATGACTGAGTCACTCAGCTCTATGTAGGTGAGGCTATATGACTGAGTTACTCAGCTTTATGTAGGTGAGGCTATATGACTGAGTCACTCAGCTTTATGTAGGAGCTGAGGCTATATGACTGAGTCACTCAGCTTTATGTAGGTGCTGAGGCTATATGACAACACCATAGTACCCTCCAAGCTCGTCATCAAGCTCGAGGCCCTGGGTCTCGACCCCGACCTGTGCAACTGGGTACTGGACTTCCTGACGGGCCGCCCCCAGGTGGTGAGGGTAGGTAACAACATCTCCTCCCCGCTGATTCTCAACACTGGGGCCCCACAAGGGTGCGTTCTGAGCCCTCTCCTGTACTCCCTGTTCACCCACGACTGCGTGGCCACGCACGCCTCCAACTCAATCATCAAGTTTGCGGACGACACAACAGTGGTAGGCTTGATTACCAACAACGACGAGACGGCCTACAGGGAGGAGGTGAGGGCCCTCGGAGTGTGGTGTCAGGAAAATAACCTCACACTCAACGTCAACAAAACTAAGGAGATGATTGTGGACTTCAGGAAACAGCAGAGGGAACACCCCCCTATCCACATCGATGGAACAGTAGTGGAGAGAGAAGCAAGTTTTAAGTTCCTCGGCATACACATCACAGACAAACTGAATTGGTCCACTCACACAGACAGCATCGTGAAGAAGGCGCAGCAGCGCCTCTTCAACCTCAGGAGGCTGAAGAAATTCGGCTTGTCACCAAAAGCACTCACAAACTTCTACAGAGGCACAATCGAGAGCATCCTGGCGGGCTGTATCACCGCCTGGTACGGCAACTGCTCCGCCCTCAACCGTAAGGCTCTCCAGAGGGTAGTGAGGTCTGCACAACGCATCATGGGGGGCAAACTACCTGCCCTCCAGGACACCTACGCCACCCGATGTTACAGGAAGGCCATAAAGATCATTAAGGACATCTACCACCCGAGCCACTGCCTGTTCACCCCGCTATCATCCAGAAGGCGAGGTCAGTACAGGTGCATCAAAGCTGGGACCGAGAGACTGAAAAACAGCTTCTATCTCAAGGCCATCAGACTGTTAAACAGCCACCACTAACATTGAGTGGCTGCTGCCTACACACTGACACTGACTCAACTCCAGCCACTTTAATAATGGGAATTGATGGGAAATGTTGTAAATATATCACTAGCCACTTTAAACAATGCTACCTTATATAATGTTACTTACCCTACATTATTCATCTCATATGCATACCTATATACTGTACTCTATATCATCGACTGCATCCTTATGTAATACATGTATCACTAGCCACTTTAACTATGCCACTTTGTTTACATACTCATCTCACATGTATATACTGTACTCGATACCATCTACTGTATCTTGCCTATGCTGCTCTGTACCATCACTCATTCATATATCCTTATGTACATATTCTTTATCCCCTTACACTGTGTATAAGACAGAAGATTAGGAATTGTTAGTTAGATTACGTGTTGGTTATTACTGCATTGTCAGAACTAGAAGCACAAGCATTTCGCTACACTCGCATTAACATCTGCTAACCATGTGTATGTGACAAATAAAATTGGATTTGATTTGAGTCACTCAGCTTTATGTAGGTGAGGCTATATGACTGAGTCACTCAGCTTTATGTAGGTGAGGCTATATGACTGAGTCACTCAGCTTTATGTAGGTGAGGCTATATGACTGAGTCACTCAGCTTTATGTAGGTGAGGCTATATGACTGAGTCACTCAGCTCTATGTAGGTGGTGAGGCTATATGACTGAGTCACTCAGCTCTATGTAGGTGGTGAGGCTATATGACTGAGTCACTCAGCTCTATGTAGGTGATGAGGCTATATGACTGAGTCACTCAGCTTTATGTAGGTGAGGCTATATGACTGAGTCACTCAGCTTTATGTAGGTGAGGCTATATGACTGAGTCACTCAGCTTTATGTAGGTGAGGCTATATGACTGAGTCACTCAGCTTTATGTAGGTGAGGCTATATGACTGAGTCACTCAGCTTTATGTAGGTGAGGCTATATGACTGAGTCACTCAGCTTTATGTAGGTGAGGCTATATGACTGAGTCACTCAGCTTTATGTAGGTGAGGCTATATGACTGAGTCACTCAGCTTTATGTAGGTAAGGCTATATGACTGAGTCACTCAGATTTATGTAGGTGACGCTATATGACTGAGTCACTCAGCTTTATGTAGGTGAGGCTATATGACTGAGTCACTCAGCTTTATGTAGGTGAGGCTATATGACTGAGTCACTCAGCTCTATGTAGGTGGTGAGGCTATATGACTGAGTCACTCAGCTCTATGTAGGTGATGAGGCTATATGACTGAGTCACTCAGCTTTATGTAGGTGGTGAGGCTATATGACTGAGTCACTCAGCTTTATGTAGGTGCTGAGGCTATATGACTGAGTCACTCAGCTCTATGTAGGTGGTGAGGCTATATGACTGAGTCACTCAGCTCTATGTAGGTGATGAGGCTATATGACTGAGTCACTCAGCTCTATGTAGGTGGTGAGGCTATATGACTGAGTCACTCAGCTTTATGTAGGTGAGGCTATATGACTGAGTCACTCAGCTTTATGTAGGTGAGGCTATATGACTGAGTCACTCAGCTTTATGTAGGTGAGGCTATATGACTGAGTCACTCAGCTTTATGTAGGTGATGAGGCTATATGACTGAGTCACTCAGCTTTATGTAGGTGAGGCTATATGACTGAGTCACTCAGCTTTATGTAGGTGAGGCTATATGACTGAGTCACTCAGCTTTATGTAGGTGAGGCTATATGACTGAGTCACTCAGCTTTATGTAGGTGAGGCTATATGACTGACTCACTCAGCTTTATGTAGGTGCTGAGGCTATATGACTGAGTTACTCAGCTTTATGTAGGTGAGGCTATGACTGAGTCACTCAGCTTTATGTAGGTGTGGCTATATGACTGAGTCACTCAGCTTTATGTAGGTGAGGCTATATGACTGAGTCACTCAGCTTTATGGAGGTGAGGCTATATGACTGAGTCACTCAGCTCTATGTAGGTGAGGCTATATGACTGAGTCACTCAGCTTTATGTAGGTGCTGAGGCTATATGACTGAGTCACTCAGCTTTATGTAGGTGAGGCTATATGACTGAGTCACTCAGCTTTATGTAGGTGAGGCTATATGACTGAGTCACTCAGCTTTATGTAGGTGAGGCTATATGACTGAGTCACTCAGCTTTATGTAGGTGAGGCTATATGACTGAGTCACTCAGCTCTATGTAGGTGCTGAGGCTATATGACTGAGTCACTCAGCTTTATGTAGGTGAGGCTATATGACTGAGTCACTCAGCTTTATGTAGGTGTGGCTATATGACTGAGTCACTCAGCTTTATGTAGGTGAGGCTATATGACTGAGTCACTCAGCTCTATGTAGGTGGTGAGGCTATATGACTGAGTCACTCAGCTCTATGTAGGTGATGAGGCTATATGACTGAGTCACTCAGCTTTATGTAGGTGCTGAGGCTATATGACTGAGTCACTCAGCTCTATGTAGGTGCTGAGGCTATATGACTGAGTCACTCAGCTCTATGTAGGTGGTGAGGCTATATGACTGAGTCACTCAGCTCTATGTAGGTGATGAGGCTATATGACTGAGTCACTCAGCTCTATGTAGGTGGTGAGGCTATATGACTGAGTCACTCAGCTTTATGTAGGTGAGGCTATATGACTGAGTCACTCAGCTTTATGTAGGTGAGGCTATATGACTGAGTCACTCAGCTTTATGTAGGTGAGGCTATATGACTGAGTCACTCAGCTTTATGTAGGTGATGAGGCTATATGACTGAGTTACTCAGCTTTATGTAGGTGAGGCTATATGACTGAGTCACTCAGCTTTATGTAGGTGAGGCTATATGACTGAGTCACTCAGCTTTATGTAGGTGAGGCTATATGACTGAGTCACTCAGCTTTATGTAGGTGAGGCTATATGACTGACTCACTCAGCTTTATGTAGGTGCTGAGGCTATATGACTGAGTTACTCAGCTTTATGTAGGTGAGGCTATGACTGAGTCACTCAGCTTTATGTAGGTGTGGCTATATGACTGAGTCACTCAGCTTTATGTAGGTGAGGCTATATGACTGAGTCACTCAGCTTTATGTAGGTGCTGAGGCTATATGACTGAGTCACTCAGCTTTATGTAGGTGAGGCTATATGACTGAGTCACTCAGCTTTATGTAGGTGAGGCTATATGACTGAGTCACTCAGCTTTATGTAGGTGAGGCTATATGACTGAGTCACTCAGCTCTATGTAGGTGCTGAGGCTATATGACTGAGTCACTCAGCTTTATGTAGGTGAGGCTATATGACTGAGTCACTCAGCTTTATGTAGGTGATGAGGCTATATGACTGAGTCACTCAGCTTTATGTAGGTGAGGCTATATGACTGAGTCACTCAGCTTTATGTAGGTGATGAGGCTATATGACTGAGTCACTCAGCTTTATGTAGGTGAGGCTATATGACTGAGTCACTCAGCTTTATGTAGGTGAGGCTACATGACTGAGTCACTCAGCTTTATGTAGGTGAGGCTATATGACTGAGTCACTCAGCTTTATGTAGGTGAGGCTATATGACTGAGTCACTCAGCTTTATGTAGGTGAGGCTACATGACTGAGTCACTCAGCTTTATGTAGGTGCTGAGGCTATATGACTGAGTCACTCAGCTTTATGTAGGTGAGGCTATATGACTGAGTCACTCAGCTTTATGTAGGTGATGAGGCTATATGACTGAGTCACTCAGCTTTATGTAGGTGAGGCTACATGACTGAGTCACTCAGCTTTATGTAGGTGAGGCTATATGACTGAGTCACTCAGCTTTATGTAGGTGAGGCTATATGACTGAGTCACTCAGCTTTATGTAGGTGAGGCTATATGACTGAGTCATTCAGCTTTATGTAGGTGAGGCTATATGACTGAATCACTCAGCTTTATGTAGGTGATGAGGCTACATGACTGAGTCACTCAGCTTTATGTAGGTGAGGCTACATGACTGAGTCACTCAGCTTTATGTAGGTGAGGCTACATGACTGAGTCACTCAGCTTTATGTAGGTGAGGCTACATGACTGAGTCACTCAGCTTTATGTAGGTGAGGCTATATGACTGAGTCACTCAGCTTTATGTAGGTGAGGCTATATGACTGAGTCACTCAGCTTTATGTAGGTGAGGCTATATGACTGAGTCATTCAGCTTTATGTAGGTGAGGCTATATGACTGAATCACTCAGCTTTATGTAGGTGATGAGGCTACATGACTGAGTCACTCAGCTTTATGTAGGTGAGGCTACATGACTGAGTCACTCAGCTTTATGTAGGTGCTGAGGCTATATGACTGAGTCACTCAGCTTTATGTAGGTGAGGCTATATGACTGAGTCACTCAGCTTTATGTAGGTGATGAGGCTATATGACTGAGTCACTCAGCTTTATGTAGGTGAGGCTACATGACTGAGTCACTCAGCTTTATGTAGGTGAGGCTATATGACTGAGTCACTCAGCTTTATGTAGGTGAGGCTATATGACTGAGTCATTCAGCTTTATGTAGGTGAGGCTATATGACTGAGTCACTCAGCTTTATGTAGGTGAGGCTATATGACTGAGTCACTCAGCTTTATGTAGGTGAGGCTACATGACTGAGTCACTCAGCTTTATGTAGGTGCTGAGGCTATATGACTGAGTCACTCAGCTTTATGTAGGTGATGCTATATGACTGAGTCACTCAGCTTTATGTAGGTGATGAGGCTATATGACTGAGTCACTCAGCTTTATGTAGGTGAGGCTACATGACTGAGTCACTCAGCTTTATGTAGGTGAGGCTATATGACTGAGTCACTCAGCTTTATGTAGGTGAGGCTATATGACTGAGTCACTCAGCTTTATGTAGGTGAGGCTATATGACTGAGTCATTCAGCTTTATGTAGGTGAGGCTATATGACTGAGTCACTCAGCTTTATGTAGGTGCTGAGGCTATATGACTGAGTTACTCAGCTTTATGTAGGTGAGGCTATGACTGAGTCACTCAGCTTTATGTAGGTGTGGCTATATGACTGAGTCACTCAGCTTTATGTAGGTGAGGCTATATGACTGAGTCACTCAGCTTTATGGAGGTGAGGCTATATGACTGAGTCACTCAGCTCTATGTAGGTGAGGAGGCTATATGACTGAGTCACTCAGCTTTATGTAGGTGAGGCTATATGACTGAGTCACTCAGCTTTATGTAGGTGAGGCTATATGACTGAGTCACTCAGCTTTATGTAGGTGAGGCTATATGACTGAGTCACTCAGCTCTATGTAGGTGCTGAGGCTATATGACTGAGTCACTCAGCTTTATGTAGGTGAGGCTATATGACTGAGTCACTCAGCTTTATGTAGGTGTGGCTATATGACTGAGTCACTCAGCTTTATGTAGGTGAGGCTATATGACTGAGTCACTCAGCTCTATGTAGGTGGTGAGGCTATATGACTGAGTCACTCAGCTCTATGTAGGTGATGAGGCTATATGACTGAGTCACTCAGCTTTATGTAGGTGCTGAGGCTATATGACTGAGTCACTCAGCTCTATGTAGGTGCTGAGGCTATATGACTGAGTCACTCAGCTCTATGTAGGTGCTGAGGCTATATGACTGAGTCACTCAGCTTTATGTAGGTGAGGCTATATGACTGAGTCATTCAGCTTTATGTAGGTGAGGCTATATGACTGAATCACTCAGCTTTATGTAGGTGATGAGGCTACATGACTGAGTCACTCAGCTTTATGTAGGTGAGGCTACATGACTGAGTCACTCAGCTTTATGTAGGTGCTGAGGCTATATGACTGAGTCACTCAGCTTTATGTAGGTGAGGCTATATGACTGAGTCACTCAGCTTTATGTAGGTGATGAGGCTATATGACTGAGTCACTCAGCTTTATGTAGGTGAGGCTACATGACTGAGTCACTCAGCTTTATGTAGGTGAGGCTATATGACTGAGTCACTCAGCTTTATGTAGGTGAGGCTATATGACTGAGTCATTCAGCTTTATGTAGGTGAGGCTATATGACTGAGTCACTCAGCTTTATGTAGGTGAGGCTATATGACTGAGTCACTCAGCTTTATGTAGGTGAGGCTACATGACTGAGTCACTCAGCTTTATGTAGGTGCTGAGGCTATATGACTGAGTCACTCAGCTTTATGTAGGTGATGCTATATGACTGAGTCACTCAGCTTTATGTAGGTGATGAGGCTATATGACTGAGTCACTCAGCTTTATGTAGGTGAGGCTATATGACTGAGTCACTCAGCTTTATGGAGGTGAGGCTATATGACTGAGTCACTCAGCTCTATGTAGGTGAGGAGGCTATATGACTGAGTCACTCAGCTTTATGTAGGTGAGGCTATATGACTGAGTCACTCAGCTTTATGTAGGTGAGGCTATATGACTGAGTCACTCAGCTTTATGTAGGTGAGGCTATATGACTGAGTCACTCAGCTCTATGTAGGTGCTGAGGCTATATGACTGAGTCACTCAGCTTTATGTAGGTGAGGCTATATGACTGAGTCACTCAGCTTTATGTAGGTGTGGCTATATGACTGAGTCACTCAGCTTTATGTAGGTGAGGCTATATGACTGAGTCACTCAGCTCTATGTAGGTGGTGAGGCTATATGACTGAGTCACTCAGCTCTATGTAGGTGATGAGGCTATATGACTGAGTCACTCAGCTTTATGTAGGTGCTGAGGCTATATGACTGAGTCACTCAGCTCTATGTAGGTGCTGAGGCTATATGACTGAGTCACTCAGCTCTATGTAGGTGCTGAGGCTATATGACTGAGTCACTCAGCTTTATGTAGGTGAGGCTATATGACTGAGTCATTCAGCTTTATGTAGGTGAGGCTATATGACTGAATCACTCAGCTTTATGTAGGTGATGAGGCTACATGACTGAGTCACTCAGCTTTATGTAGGTGAGGCTACATGACTGAGTCACTCAGCTTTATGTAGGTGCTGAGGCTATATGACTGAGTCACTCAGCTTTATGTAGGTGAGGCTATATGACTGAGTCACTCAGCTTTATGTAGGTGATGAGGCTATATGACTGAGTCACTCAGCTTTATGTAGGTGAGGCTACATGACTGAGTCACTCAGCTTTATGTAGGTGAGGCTATATGACTGAGTCACTCAGCTTTATGTAGGTGAGGCTATATGACTGAGTCATTCAGCTTTATGTAGGTGAGGCTATATGACTGAGTCACTCAGCTTTATGTAGGTGAGGCTATATGACTGAGTCACTCAGCTTTATGTAGGTGAGGCTACATGACTGAGTCACTCAGCTTTATGTAGGTGCTGAGGCTATATGACTGAGTCACTCAGCTTTATGTAGGTGATGCTATATGACTGAGTCACTCAGCTTTATGTAGGTGATGAGGCTATATGACTGAGTCACTCAGCTTTATGTAGGTGAGGCTACATGACTGAGTCACTCAGCTTTATGTAGGTGAGGCTATATGACTGAGTCACTCAGCTTTATGTAGGTGAGGCTATATGACTGAGTCACTCAGCTTTATGTAGGTGAGGCTATATGACTGAGTCATTCAGCTTTATGTAGGTGAGGCTATATGACTGAGTCACTCAGCTTTATGTAGGTGCTGAGGCTATATGACTGAGTTACTCAGCTTTATGTAGGTGAGGCTATGACTGAGTCACTCAGCTTTATGTAGGTGTGGCTATATGACTGAGTCACTCAGCTTTATGTAGGTGAGGCTATATGACTGAGTCACTCAGCTTTATGGAGGTGAGGCTATATGACTGAGTCACTCAGCTCTATGTAGGTGAGGAGGCTATATGACTGAGTCACTCAGCTTTATGTAGGTGAGGCTATATGACTGAGTCACTCAGCTTTATGTAGGTGAGGCTATATGACTGAGTCACTCAGCTTTATGTAGGTGAGGCTATATGACTGAGTCACTCAGCTCTATGTAGGTGCTGAGGCTATATGACTGAGTCACTCAGCTTTATGTAGGTGAGGCTATATGACTGAGTCACTCAGCTTTATGTAGGTGTGGCTATATGACTGAGTCACTCAGCTTTATGTAGGTGAGGCTATATGACTGAGTCACTCAGCTCTATGTAGGTGGTGAGGCTATATGACTGAGTCACTCAGCTCTATGTAGGTGATGAGGCTATATGACTGAGTCACTCAGCTTTATGTAGGTGCTGAGGCTATATGACTGAGTCACTCAGCTCTATGTAGGTGCTGAGGCTATATGACTGAGTCACTCAGCTCTATGTAGGTGGTGAGGCTATATGACTGAGTCACTCAGCTCTATGTAGGTGATGAGGCTATATGACTGAGTCACTCAGCTCTATGTAGGTGGTGAGGCTATATGACTGAGTCACTCAGCTTTATGTAGGTGAGGCTATATGACTGAGTCACTCAGCTTTATGTAGGTGAGGCTATATGACTGAGTCACTCAGCTTTATGTAGGTGAGGCTATATGACTGAGTCACTCAGCTTTATGTAGGTGATGAGGCTATATGACTGAGTTACTCAGCTTTATGTAGGTGAGGCTATATGACTGAGTCACTCAGCTTTATGTAGGTGAGGCTATATGACTGAGTCACTCAGCTTTATGTAGGTGAGGCTATATGACTGAGTCACTCAGCTTTATGTAGGTGAGGCTATATGACTGACTCACTCAGCTTTATGTAGGTGCTGAGGCTATATGACTGAGTTACTCAGCTTTATGTAGGTGAGGCTATGACTGAGTCACTCAGCTTTATGTAGGTGTGGCTATATGACTGAGTCACTCAGCTTTATGTAGGTGAGGCTATATGACTGAGTCACTCAGCTTTATGTAGGTGCTGAGGCTATATGACTGAGTCACTCAGCTTTATGTAGGTGAGGCTATATGACTGAGTCACTCAGCTTTATGTAGGTGAGGCTATATGACTGAGTCACTCAGCTTTATGTAGGTGAGGCTATATGACTGAGTCACTCAGCTCTATGTAGGTGCTGAGGCTATATGACTGAGTCACTCAGCTTTATGTAGGTGAGGCTATATGACTGAGTCACTCAGCTTTATGTAGGTGATGAGGCTATATGACTGAGTCACTCAGCTTTATGTAGGTGAGGCTACATGACTGAGTCACTCAGCTTTATGTAGGTGCTGAGGCTATATGACTGAGTCACTCAGCTTTATGTAGGTGAGGCTATATGACTGAGTCACTCAGCTTTATGTAGGTGAGGCTATATGACTGAGTCACTCAGCTTTATGGAGGTGAGGCTATATGACTGAGTCACTCAGCTCTATGTAGGTGAGGAGGCTATATGACTGAGTCACTCAGCTTTATGTAGGTGAGGCTATATGACTGAGTCACTCAGCTTTATGTAGGTGAGGCTATATGACTGAGTCACTCAGCTTTATGTAGGTGAGGCTATATGACTGAGTCACTCAGCTCTATGTAGGTGCTGAGGCTATATGACTGAGTCACTCAGCTTTATGTAGGTGAGGCTATATGACTGAGTCACTCAGCTTTATGTAGGTGTGGCTATATGACTGAGTCACTCAGCTTTATGTAGGTGAGGCTATATGACTGAGTCACTCAGCTCTATGTAGGTGGTGAGGCTATATGACTGAGTCACTCAGCTCTATGTAGGTGATGAGGCTATATGACTGAGTCACTCAGCTTTATGTAGGTGCTGAGGCTATATGACTGAGTCACTCAGCTCTATGTAGGTGCTGAGGCTATATGACTGAGTCACTCAGCTCTATGTAGGTGGTGAGGCTATATGACTGAGTCACTCAGCTCTATGTAGGTGATGAGGCTATATGACTGAGTCACTCAGCTCTATGTAGGTGGTGAGGCTATATGACTGAGTCACTCAGCTTTATGTAGGTGAGGCTATATGACTGAGTCACTCAGCTTTATGTAGGTGAGGCTATATGACTGAGTCACTCAGCTTTATGTAGGTGAGGCTATATGACTGAGTCACTCAGCTTTATGTAGGTGATGAGGCTATATGACTGAGTTACTCAGCTTTATGTAGGTGAGGCTATATGACTGAGTCACTCAGCTTTATGTAGGTGAGGCTATATGACTGAGTCACTCAGCTTTATGTAGGTGAGGCTATATGACTGAGTCACTCAGCTTTATGTAGGTGAGGCTATATGACTGACTCACTCAGCTTTATGTAGGTGCTGAGGCTATATGACTGAGTTACTCAGCTTTATGTAGGTGAGGCTATGACTGAGTCACTCAGCTTTATGTAGGTGTGGCTATATGACTGAGTCACTCAGCTTTATGTAGGTGAGGCTATATGACTGAGTCACTCAGCTTTATGTAGGTGCTGAGGCTATATGACTGAGTCACTCAGCTTTATGTAGGTGAGGCTATATGACTGAGTCACTCAGCTTTATGTAGGTGAGGCTATATGACTGAGTCACTCAGCTTTATGTAGGTGAGGCTATATGACTGAGTCACTCAGCTCTATGTAGGTGCTGAGGCTATATGACTGAGTCACTCAGCTTTATGTAGGTGAGGCTATATGACTGAGTCACTCAGCTTTATGTAGGTGATGAGGCTATATGACTGAGTCACTCAGCTTTATGTAGGTGAGGCTACATGACTGAGTCACTCAGCTTTATGTAGGTGCTGAGGCTATATGACTGAGTCACTCAGCTTTATGTAGGTGAGGCTATATGACTGAGTCACTCAGCTTTATGTAGGTGATGAGGCTATATGACTGAGTCACTCAGCTTTATGTAGGTGAGGCTATATGACTGAGTCACTCAGCTTTATGTAGGTGAGGCTATATGACTGAGTCACTCAGCTTTATGTAGGTGAGGCTATATGACTGAGTCACTCAGCTTTATGTAGGTGAGGCTACATGACTGAGTCACTCAGCTTTATGTAGGTGCTGAGGCTATATGACTGAGTCACTCAGCTTTATGTAGGTGATGAGGCTATATGACTGAGTCACTCAGCTTTATGTAGGTGAGGCTACATGACTGAGTCACTCAGCTTTATGTAGGTGAGGCTATATGACTGAGTCACTCAGCTTTATGTAGGTGAGGCTATATGACTGAGTCATTCAGCTTTATGTAGGTGAGGCTATATGACTGAGTCACTCAGCTTTATGTAGGTGAGGCTATATGACTGAGTCACTCAGCTTTATGTGGGTGAGGCTACATGACTGAGTCACTCAGCTTTATGTAGGTGCTGAGGCTATATGACTGAGTCACTCAGCTTTATGTAGGTGAGGCTATATGACTGAGTCACTCAGCTTTATGTAGGTGATGAGGCTATATGACTGAGTCACTCAGCTTTATGTAGGTGAGGCTACATGACTGAGTCACTCAGCTTTATGTAGGTGAGGCTATATGACTGAGTCACTCAGCTTTATGTAGGTGAGGCTATATGACTGAGTCACTCAGCTTTATGTAGGTGAGGCTATATGACTGAGTCATTCAGCTTTATGTAGGTGAGGCTATATGACTGAATCACTCAGCTTTATGTAGGTGATGAGGCTACATGACTGAGTCACTCAGCTTTATGTAGGTGAGGCTACATGACTGAGTCACTCAGCTTTATGTAGGTGAGGCTACATGACTGAGTCACTCAGCTTTATGTAGGTGAGGCTACATGACTGAGTCACTCAGCTTTATGTAGGTGAGGCTATATGACTGAGTCACTCAGCTTTATGTAGGTGAGGCTATATGACTGAGTCACTCAGCTTTATGTAGGTGAGGCTATATGACTGAGTCATTCAGCTTTATGTAGGTGAGGCTATATGACTGAATCACTCAGCTTTATGTAGGTGATGAGGCTACATGACTGAGTCACTCAGCTTTATGTAGGTGAGGCTACATGACTGAGTCACTCAGCTTTATGTAGGTGCTGAGGCTATATGACTGAGTCACTCAGCTTTATGTAGGTGAGGCTATATGACTGAGTCACTCAGCTTTATGTAGGTGATGAGGCTATATGACTGAGTCACTCAGCTTTATGTAGGTGAGGCTACATGACTGAGTCACTCAGCTTTATGTAGGTGAGGCTATATGACTGAGTCACTCAGCTTTATGTAGGTGAGGCTATATGACTGAGTCATTCAGCTTTATGTAGGTGAGGCTATATGACTGAGTCACTCAGCTTTATGTAGGTGAGGCTATATGACTGAGTCACTCAGCTTTATGTAGGTGAGGCTACATGACTGAGTCACTCAGCTTTATGTAGGTGAGGCTACATGACTGAGTCACTCAGCTTTATGTAGGTGAGGCTATATGACTGAGTCACTCAGCTTTATGTAGGTGAGGCTATATGACTGAGTCACTCAGCTTTATGTAGGTGAGGCTATATGACTGAGTCATTCAGCTTTATGTAGGTGAGGCTATATGACTGAATCACTCAGCTTTATGTAGGTGATGAGGCTACATGACTGAGTCACTCAGCTTTATGTAGGTGAGGCTACATGACTGAGTCACTCAGCTTTATGTAGGTGCTGAGGCTATATGACTGAGTCACTCAGCTTTATGTAGGTGAGGCTATATGACTGAGTCACTCAGCTTTATGTAGGTGATGAGGCTATATGACTGAGTCACTCAGCTTTATGTAGGTGAGGCTACATGACTGAGTCACTCAGCTTTATGTAGGTGAGGCTATATGACTGAGTCACTCAGCTTTATGTAGGTGAGGCTATATGACTGAGTCATTCAGCTTTATGTAGGTGAGGCTATATGACTGAGTCACTCAGCTTTATGTAGGTGAGGCTATATGACTGAGTCACTCAGCTTTATGTAGGTGAGGCTACATGACTGAGTCACTCAGCTTTATGTAGGTGCTGAGGCTATATGACTGAGTCACTCAGCTTTATGTAGGTGATGCTATATGACTGAGTCACTCAGCTTTATGTAGGTGATGAGGCTATATGACTGAGTCACTCAGCTTTATGTAGGTGAGGCTACATGACTGAGTCACTCAGCTTTATGTAGGTGAGGCTATATGACTGAGTCACTCAGCTTTATGTAGGTGAGGCTATATGACTGAGTCACTCAGCTTTATGTAGGTGAGGCTATATGACTGAGTCATTCAGCTTTATGTAGGTGAGGCTATATGACTGAGTCACTCAGCTTTATGTAGGTGCTGAGGCTATATGACTGAGTTACTCAGCTTTATGTAGGTGAGGCTATGACTGAGTCACTCAGCTTTATGTAGGTGTGGCTATATGACTGAGTCACTCAGCTTTATGTAGGTGAGGCTATATGACTGAGTCACTCAGCTTTATGGAGGTGAGGCTATATGACTGAGTCACTCAGCTTTATGTAGGTGAGGCTATATGACTGAGTCACTCAGCTCTATGTAGGTGAGGAGGCTATATGACTGAGTCACTCAGCTTTATGTAGGTGAGGCTATATGACTGAGTCACTCAGCTTTATGTAGGTGAGGCTATATGACTGAGTCACTCAGCTTTATGTAGGTGAGGCTATATGACTGAGTCACTCAGCTCTATGTAGGTGCTGAGGCTATATGACTGAGTCACTCAGCTTTATGTAGGTGAGGCTATATGACTGAGTCACTCAGCTTTATGTAGGTGTGGCTATATGACTGAGTCACTCAGCTTTATGTAGGTGAGGCTATATGACTGAGTCACTCAGCTCTATGTAGGTGGTGAGGCTATATGACTGAGTCACTCAGCTCTATGTAGGTGATGAGGCTATATGACTGAGTCACTCAGCTTTATGTAGGTGCTGAGGCTATATGACTGAGTCACTCAGCTCTATGTAGGTGCTGAGGCT
This sequence comes from Oncorhynchus masou masou, assembly GCF_036934945.1. NCBI lineage: Eukaryota > Metazoa > Chordata > Actinopteri > Salmoniformes > Salmonidae > Oncorhynchus > Oncorhynchus masou. The sequence continues at coordinate 289,032 of NW_027016860.1, forward strand.
ATATGACTGAGTCACTCAGCTCTATGTAGGTGGTGAGGCTATATGACTGAGTCACTCAGCTCTATGTAGGTGATGAGGCTATATGACTGAGTCACTCAGCTCTATGTAGGTGGTGAGGCTATATGACTGAGTCACTCAGCTTTATGTAGGTGAGGCTATATGACTGAGTCACTCAGCTTTATGTAGGTGAGGCTATATGACTGAGTCACTCAGCTTTATGTAGGTGAGGCTATATGACTGAGTCACTCAGCTTTATGTAGGTGATGAGGCTATATGACTGAGTTACTCAGCTTTATGTAGGTGAGGCTATATGACTGAGTCACTCAGCTTTATGTAGGTGAGGCTATATGACTGAGTCACTCAGCTTTATGTAGGTGAGGCTATATGACTGAGTCACTCAGCTTTATGTAGGTGAGGCTATATGACTGACTCACTCAGCTTTATGTAGGTGCTGAGGCTATATGACTGAGTTACTCAGCTTTATGTAGGTGAGGCTATGACTGAGTCACTCAGCTTTATGTAGGTGTGGCTATATGACTGAGTCACTCAGCTTTATGTAGGTGAGGCTATATGACTGAGTCACTCAGCTTTATGTAGGTGCTGAGGCTATATGACTGAGTCACTCAGCTTTATGTAGGTGAGGCTATATGACTGAGTCACTCAGCTTTATGTAGGTGAGGCTATATGACTGAGTCACTCAGCTTTATGTAGGTGAGGCTATATGACTGAGTCACTCAGCTCTATGTAGGTGCTGAGGCTATATGACTGAGTCACTCAGCTTTATGTAGGTGAGGCTATATGACTGAGTCACTCAGCTTTATGTAGGTGATGAGGCTATATGACTGAGTCACTCAGCTTTATGTAGGTGAGGCTATATGACTGAGTCACTCAGCTTTATGTAGGTGATGAGGCTATATGACTGAGTCACTCAGCTTTATGTAGGTGAGGCTATATGACTGAGTCACTCAGCTTTATGTAGGTGAGGCTACATGACTGAGTCACTCAGCTTTATGTAGGTGAGGCTATATGACTGAGTCACTCAGCTTTATGTAGGTGAGGCTATATGACTGAGTCACTCAGCTTTATGTAGGTGAGGCTACATGACTGAGTCACTCAGCTTTATGTAGGTGCTGAGGCTATATGACTGAGTCACTCAGCTTTATGTAGGTGCTGAGGCTATATGACTGAGTCACTCAGCTTTATGTAGGTGAGGCTATATGACTGAGTCACTCAGCTTTATGTAGGTGATGAGGCTATATGACTGAGTCACTCAGCTTTATGTAGGTGAGGCTATATGACTGAGTCACTCAGCTTTATGTAGGTGAGGCTATATGACTGAGTCACTCAGCTTTATGTAGGTGAGGCTATATGACTGAGTCACTCAGCTTTATGTAGGTGAGGCTACATGACTGAGTCACTCAGCTTTATGTAGGTGCTGAGGCTATATGACTGAGTCACTCAGCTTTATGTAGGTGATGAGGCTATATGACTGAGTCACTCAGCTTTATGTAGGTGAGGCTACATGACTGAGTCACTCAGCTTTATGTAGGTGAGGCTATATGACTGAGTCACTCAGCTTTATGTAGGTGAGGCTATATGACTGAGTCATTCAGCTTTATGTAGGTGAGGCTATATGACTGAGTCACTCAGCTTTATGTAGGTGAGGCTATATGACTGAGTCACTCAGCTTTATGTAGGTGAGGCTACATGACTGAGTCACTCAGCTTTATGTAGGTGCTGAGGCTATATGACTGAGTCACTCAGCTTTATGTAGGTGAGGCTATATGACTGAGTCACTCAGCTTTATGTAGGTGATGAGGCTATATGACTGAGTCACTCAGCTTTATGTAGGTGAGGCTACATGACTGAGTCACTCAGCTTTATGTAGGTGAGGCTATATGACTGAGTCACTCAGCTTTATGTAGGTGAGGCTATATGACTGAGTCACTCAGCTTTATGTAGGTGAGGCTATATGACTGAGTCATTCAGCTTTATGTAGGTGAGGCTATATGACTGAATCACTCAGCTTTATGTAGGTGATGAGGCTACATGACTGAGTCACTCAGCTTTATGTAGGTGAGGCTACATGACTGAGTCACTCAGCTTTATGTAGGTGAGGCTACATGACTGAGTCACTCAGCTTTATGTAGGTGAGGCTACATGACTGAGTCACTCAGCTTTATGTAGGTGATGAGGCTACATGACTGAGTCACTCAGCTTTATGTAGGTGAGGCTACATGACTGAGTCACTCAGCTTTATGTAGGTGCTGAGGCTATATGACTGAGTCACTCAGCTTTATGTAGGTGAGGCTATATGACTGAGTCACTCAGCTTTATGTAGGTGATGAGGCTATATGACTGAGTCACTCAGCTTTATGTAGGTGAGGCTACATGACTGAGTCACTCAGCTTTATGTAGGTGAGGCTATATGACTGAGTCACTCAGCTTTATGTAGGTGAGGCTATATGACTGAGTCATTCAGCTTTATGTAGGTGAGGCTATATGACTGAGTCACTCAGCTTTATGTAGGTGAGGCTATATGACTGAGTCACTCAGCTTTATGTAGGTGAGGCTACATGACTGAGTCACTCAGCTTTATGTAGGTGCTGAGGCTATATGACTGAGTCACTCAGCTTTATGTAGGTGATGCTATATGACTGAGTCACTCAGCTTTATGTAGGTGATGAGGCTATATGACTGAGTCACTCAGCTTTATGTAGGTGAGGCTACATGACTGAGTCACTCAGCTTTATGTAGGTGAGGCTATATGACTGAGTCACTCAGCTTTATGTAGGTGAGGCTATATGACTGAGTCACTCAGCTTTATGTAGGTGAGGCTATATGACTGAGTCATTCAGCTTTATGTAGGTGAGGCTATATGACTGAGTCACTCAGCTTTATGTAGGTGCTGAGGCTATATGACTGAGTTACTCAGCTTTATGTAGGTGCTGAGGCTATATGACTGAGTCACTCAGCTTTATGTAGGTGAGGCTATATGACTGAGTCACTCAGCTCTATGTAGGTGAGGCTATATGACTGAGTCACTCAGCTTTATGTAGGTGAGGCTATATGACTGAGTCACTCAGCTTTATGTAGGTGAGGCTATATGACTGAGTCACTCAGCTTTATGTAGGTGAGGCTATATGACTGAGTCACTCAGCTTTATGTAGGTGAGGCTACATGACTGAGTCACTCAGCTTTATGTAGGTGCTGAGGCTATATGACTGAGTCACTCAGCTTTATGTAGGTGATGCTATATGACTGAGTCACTCAGCTTTATGTAGGTGATGAGGCTATATGACTGAGTCACTCAGCTTTATGTAGGTGAGGCTACATGACTGAGTCACTCAGCTTTATGTAGGTGAGGCTATATGACTGAGTCACTCAGCTTTATGTAGGTGAGGCTATATGACTGAGTCACTCAGCTTTATGTAGGTGAGGCTATATGACTGAGTCATTCAGCTTTATGTAGGTGAGGCTATATGACTGAGTCACTCAGCTCTATGTAGGTGCTGAGGCTATATGACTGAGTCACTCAGCTTTATGTAGGTGAGGCTATATGACTGAGTCACTCAGCTTTATGTAGGTGTGGCTATATGACTGAGTCACTCAGCTTTATGTAGGTGAGGCTATATGACTGAGTCACTCAGCTCTATGTAGGTGGTGAGGCTATATGACTGAGTCACTCAGCTCTATGTAGGTGATGAGGCTATATGACTGAGTCACTCAGCTTTATGTAGGTGCTGAGGCTATATGACTGAGTCACTCAGCTCTATGTAGGTGCTGAGGCTATATGACTGAGTCACTCAGCTCTATGTAGGTGGTGAGGCTATATGACTGAGTCACTCAGCTCTATGTAGGTGATGAGGCTATATGACTGAGTCACTCAGCTCTATGTAGGTGGTGAGGCTATATGACTGAGTCACTCAGCTTTATGTAGGTGAGGCTATATGACTGAGTCACTCAGCTTTATGTAGGTGAGGCTATATGACTGAGTCACTCAGCTTTATGTAGGTGAGGCTATATGACTGAGTCACTCAGCTTTATGTAGGTGATGAGGCTATATGACTGAGTTACTCAGCTTTATGTAGGTGAGGCTATATGACTGAGTCACTCAGCTTTATGTAGGTGAGGCTATATGACTGAGTCACTCAGCTTTATGTAGGTGAGGCTATATGACTGAGTCACTCAGCTTTATGTAGGTGAGGCTATATGACTGACTCACTCAGCTTTATGTAGGTGCTGAGGCTATATGACTGAGTTACTCAGCTTTATGTAGGTGAGGCTATGACTGAGTCACTCAGCTTTATGTAGGTGTGGCTATATGACTGAGTCACTCAGCTTTATGTAGGTGAGGCTATATGACTGAGTCACTCAGCTTTATGTAGGTGCTGAGGCTATATGACTGAGTCACTCAGCTTTATGTAGGTGAGGCTATATGACTGAGTCACTCAGCTTTATGTAGGTGAGGCTATATGACTGAGTCACTCAGCTTTATGTAGGTGAGGCTATATGACTGAGTCACTCAGCTCTATGTAGGTGCTGAGGCTATATGACTGAGTCACTCAGCTTTATGTAGGTGAGGCTATATGACTGAGTCACTCAGCTTTATGTAGGTGATGAGGCTATATGACTGAGTCACTCAGCTTTATGTAGGTGAGGCTATATGACTGAGTCACTCAGCTTTATGTAGGTGATGAGGCTATATGACTGAGTCACTCAGCTTTATGTAGGTGAGGCTATATGACTGAGTCACTCAGCTTTATGTAGGTGAGGCTACATGACTGAGTCACTCAGCTTTATGTAGGTGAGGCTATATGACTGAGTCACTCAGCTTTATGTAGGTGAGGCTATATGACTGAGTCACTCAGCTTTATGTAGGTGAGGCTATATGACTGAGTCACTCAGCTTTATGTAGGTGAGTGAGGCTATATGACTGAGTCACTCAGCTTTTTATGTAGGTGCTGAGGCTATATGACTGAGTCACTCAGCTTTATGTAGGTGAGGCTATATGACTGAGTCACTCAGCTTTATGTAGGTGAGGCTACATGACTGAGTCACTCAGCTTTATGTAGGTGAGGCTATATGACTGAGTCACTCAGCTTTATGTAGGTGCTGAGGCTATATGACTGAGTCACTCAGCTTTATGTGTGAGGTGATGAGGCTTTATATGACTGAGTCACTCAGCTTTATGTAGGTGAGGCTATATGACTGAGTCACTCAGCTTTATGTAGGTGAGGCTATATGACTGAGTCACTCAGCTTTATGTAGGTGAGGCTATATGACTGAGTCACTCAGCTTTATGTAGGTGAGGCTACATGACT
>NW_027016861.1:0-50000 GCF_036934945.1 Oncorhynchus masou masou
CCTTTCAGGTTATGGCGATATAGGACTCGTTTTACTGTGGATAGAGATACTTTTGTACCTGTTTCCTCCAGCATTTTAACAAGGTCTATTGGAATTCCCCCTGGAATAAGTGAAATAATCTGTCTGTAAACAATTGTTTGAAAAATGATGTGTGTCATTGTCAGGTGTGTGCGTACTGGTAGCGAAGTCAGATGTGTGCGTACTGGTAGCGAAGTCAGATGTGTGCGTACTGGTAGCGAAGTCAGATGTGTGCGTACTGGTAGCGAAGTCAGGTGTGTGCGTACTGGTAGCGGAGTCAGGTGCAGGAGAGCAGAAATTTGTGAACAGACGCACACTTTATTTAGACAAAAGCGCAAAACAGTCACAATAATTATTTTTAATAATAAACATCTTTGTGAAAAATAACACGGAAAAAACAAGCCTGTCTGGCGCGTCAACAATACACACGTAACACAAACAATGTTACACAAAGACATGATGGGGAACAGAGGAATAAATACATGTAGATTGAATGGGGAATGAAAACCAGGTGTGCAGGGAACAACCAACTTGCCAAAACTATAGTTTGTCCACTTAGTTGTGGAGTGGTTGAAAAACAAAGGTTTTAATGACTCCAACCTAAGTGTATGTAAACTTCAGACTTCAACTGTAGCCTCGTTATTCTAATTCTGTACTTTTTATTATTGCTTTTTATTTTAGCCTACTTGGTAAACATGTTATTCTTCTTGAACTGCACTGTTTGTTAAGGGCTTGTAAGTAAGCATTTCACTGTAAAGTCTACACTTGTTGTATTCGGCGCATGTGGCAAGTAAAGTTTGATTTGATTTTGCCTTGATGACAGCTTGGCACACTCTTGGCATTCTCTCAACCAGCTTCATGGGGTAGCCACCTGGAATGTATTTCAATTAATAGGTGGGCCTTGTTAAAAGTTCATTTGTGGAATTTTTTTCCTTAATGCGTTTTAGGCAATCAGTTGTGTTGTGACAGGGTAGGGGTGGTATAATCCTATTTGGTTAAACACCAAGTCCATATTATGGCAAGAACAGCTCAAATAAGCAAAGAGAAACAACAGTCCATCATTACTTTAAGACATGAAGGTCAGTCAATTTGGAAAAATAAGACATTTGAAAGTTTCTTCGTGCAGTTGCAAAACCTTTCAAACGCTACCATGAAACTGGCTCTTATGAGGACCGCCACAGGAAAGGAAGACCCAGAATTACCTCTGCCGCAGAGGATAAGTTCATCATTAACTGCACCTCAGATTGCAGCCCAAATAAATGCTTCACAGAGTTCAAGTATCAGACACTTCTCAACATCAACTGTTCAGAAGAGACTGCGTGAATCAGGCCTTCATGGTCGAATTGTTGAAATGAAACCACTACTAAAGGACACCAATTAAAAACAAGAGACTTGCTTAGGCCAAGAAACACGAGCAATGGACATTAGACTGGTGGAAATATGTCCTTTGGTCTGATTGAGATTTTTGGTTTCAACCGCTAAGTAGGTGAACGGATGAGCTCTGCATGCGTGGTTCCACCGTGAAGCATGGAGGAGGAGGTGTGTTGGTGCTTTGCCGGTGACACTGTCTGATTTATTTAGAATTCAAGGCACACTAACCAGCATGGCTACCACATTATTCTGCAGCGATACAACATTCTACCTGGTTTTGGCTTAGTGGGACTATCATTTGTTTTTCAACAGGACAATGACCCAACACACCTCCAGGCTGTGTAAGGGCTATTTGACCAAGAATTAGAGTGAAGGAGTGCTGCATCAGATGACCTGGCCTCCACAATCACCTGACCCTTTTGTTTATTTTACCTTTATTTAACTAGGCAAGTCAGTTAAGAACGCATTTTTATTTTCAATAAATGACTAGGAACAGTGGGCTAACTGCCTTGTTCAGTGGCAGAATGACAGATTTTTACCTTGTCAGCTCGGGGATTCAATCTTGCAACCTTTCGGTTACTAGTCCAACGCTCTAAACAGTAGGCTACCTGCTGCCCCACTAGGCTACCTGCCGCCTCCTCAACCCAATTGAGAGGGTCTGGGATGAGTTGGACCGCAGAGTGAAGGAAAAGAAGCCAAAAGTGCTCAGCATATGTGGGCAGTCCTTCAAAACTGTTGGAAATGTATTCCAGGTGAAGCTGGTTACCGAGACCTCTTGGTATACATGCCTATTGAATATTCATCTGTTTAATGGTGATTCGCTCATTATAGAGCAACTCTTAAACCCTATTGAGTGTTTGACAGTCTGCTTTAGTGTAAGATAAGTGAGCGTGTTAACAGAGTAGAGGAGATAGACTAATGAGGAATTGATAGCTGAGCAATGTTTGGTAAAATAACCCTGAGATGCACCTCTGTCACACTGGAGCTGAAAAACTCTAAAGCATATCATTTAAAGATATTTAATTATCAGAGTTTCAGACCCTGAATAACAGCAACAGAATACCGTCTCTGTCTCTCTCTCTCTCTGTCTCTTTGTCTCTCTCTCTCTGTGTCTCTCTCTCTCTGTCTCTCTCTCTCATTCTAATTAGTGTAGAGAAGAGTGAAATTATTTAAATTAACTCTTGTTTACTGATGAATGCAGGCGGCTACTTTGTGTGTGTGTTTGCAGGTTATTATATTTCCAGGCAGTGTAGGTGTGTGTGAATTCCATTCTTCTTGTCAGACGTGTCCAATCCTGAGGCTTATCAGATCACAATGTAAAAACCTAATTAATTACATACCATGACCACTGCCAACACACTGGGAGAGGTGGGGAAGAGGGAGGGAGGGGGAAGAAGAAATGGAATATCAGCGATGTTAGCGATGAGTGGTAATTGAAAAGGTTTCCGTGTGTGTGTACGCATAGTGAGAGCATTAGGTATGAGCCTGTCAGCAAACAGAGGTTTGGGGGTTAAAGGGTAAATGCCACAGCCTACCTATGTTGATGAAGGCTAACACAGTGTCTCACACACATACACACACAGCTGTGACCATATTGATTATTGTAAAAGTGTTCGTAGGGATTTTAACCTAATGAATCCCAAACTTTCTCCAAGTTTCACCATCATTGTAAAGCCCTAGTTATTCTTTTGCTTTGACAAAGTAATTTTGAAATAATTATGATTTATTTCATGGGATTAGTGTTTTTATTTTTTATTTGCCATTTCAGATGTGATCTTAGTGTTGTGAATACAGTGTTATATTCCTTCCTCTCTGCAGGCTCACAGCTTTTGTCACACCCTGGCCATAGAGAGGCTTTTTATTCTCTATTTTGGTTAGGCCAGGGTGTGACTAGGGTGGGTGTTCTATGTTCTTTTTTCTATGTTTTTGTATTTCTTTGTTTTTGGCCGGGTATGATTCTCAATCAGGGACAGCTGTCTGTTGTTCTCTCTGATTGAGAACCATACTTAGGCAGCCTGTTTCCTGCTATGGTTTGTGAGTAGTTGTTTTCTGTTTTGTACCTTGCAGAACTGTTCGTTTGTTGTTTTTGTCTCTCTGTCTGTCTCTGTCTCTCACTGTCTGTCTCTCACTGTCTGTCTCTCACTGTCTGTCTCTCACTGTCTGTCTCTCACTGTCTGTCTCTCACTGTCTGTCTCTCACTGTCTGTCTCTCACTGTCTGTCTCTCACTGTCTGTCTCTCACTGTCTGTGTCTCACTGTCTGTGTCTCACTGTCTGTCTGTCTGTGTCTGTCTGTGTCTGTCTGTGTCTGTCTGTGTCTGTCTGTGTCTGTCTGTGTCTGTCTGTGTCTGTGTCTGTCTCTGTCTGTCTGTCTCTCACTGTCTGTCTGTCTCTCAGTCTCTGTCTGTCTCTCAGTCTCTGTCTGTCTGTCTCTCTCTCTCTCTGTCTCTCTGTCTGTCTGTCTCTGTCTGTCTGTCTGTCTCTGTCTGTCTCTGTCTGTCTCTGTCTGTCTCTGTCTGTCTCTGTCTGTCTCTCTGTCTCTCTCTCTGTCTCTCTCTCTGTCTCTCTCTCTCTCTATTGATTAAAATGTATTATGAATACTTACCACACTGCACCTTGGTCATCTCCTTCTCACGACAACAGACGTTACAGCTTTAGCTGTAGGGTCAATTATGTTCCTGTCCCATGTATTCTCCTGTCTGTCTGCAAATACTATGTCTGAGCTAATAGCTATATTACGGAGGGGAAACTAAGCTTGTCTTTGTCAAGGCATTAGACGTGTAGAGGTGTGTGTGTTAGACACCACTCTCAATGTGTGTGCATTACGCATAGAGGGTGAATACATAAAAGGATAAACAACATGAGTGCTTGGATTAGGATTAATCTACCCCTCCACTCCTCCTTTTCTCCTCCTTCTCTTCTTCTGAGGTGAATTAGGGGGGATGACTTGTCAGAGAAGAGGAGAGAGGGATGCTGCTATTAGGAGGAATGTGGTAGTGGTGAGAGAAGAGCGGGAGGGAGAGGGAAGCTTAATGCTGAATACGTGCTGCTAGCTACCCTCTGTGCTGCTGTAATTCTATAGCTGCATCTAGCTTGACCGGCTAGCGCTGTAGAGCTCTAGTAGTACACTAGTGTGGCGTCACTCTGCCAATCCTTTGCTCTCCCTGCATTAGCATTAGCCACCACTGCAGGTGGAGCCTCTGCACCAGGCAGCATCAGCCCTTCTAGTGCCATGCAGAGTAGAGCTGATGTTAGTCAGTAGTGTCTCATACAATTGTAGTACAGTGAGCTGTTGTGGTCTTGTGCCTGCCTGTCTCTGTCTGTCTGCCTTCCTGCCTGTCTGCCTGCCTGTCTGTCTGCTGAGGATTTCCATCTCCTTCCGGGATACCCTCTTTACCGGGGACCCAGGAGGAGAGAGGAAGAGAGGAAAGAGCCTTGTTCGACCTTCGAAGCGGTTTCAGAGCGAGGAAGAAGGAGAGGAACGGGCGAGAAAAGCAGAATCCATCAGGTGTGTACGCCGCAGAGGAGGGAGAGAGGAGAAAGGAAGGAGAGAAGGAGAGAGAATGGATGAGTGGGGTCTGGGGAGAGTGTGTGCATGGGGAGAGGGAGTTGTAATTCAGGTATGGTGTGATGTCCTCTCTTTTGAAATCTTTTAACTGGCAAAATGTTATTTATGTGATATTGTTTTGCAATGGTAATACTGATTTGCTATTTTTATGACAAGTATGCATGGACATTGATATATTTTACAGATGGATCGGTGGAGAGAAGGGACAAAGTTGAAATGGAGAGTTCTTACAGAGAAAGATATTTAGAGATGGATAGAAAGGGGTACAGATGGATAGAGAGAGCTAGGGATGGATGGATACGGCTACAAAGAACAAGGTGTGTGTTCTGGGCCGCTGTGACTGCTGTGTGTAGCAGGGTATCAATCACCATGGCTTGGCGCTGCCTCAAGGCTGCTCCATACCACTGTTTTTTTCTATCTTGTGTGTGTGTGTGTGTGTGTGTGTGTGTACCAATTTTATATGGTAGATGTATTGTGGTGTGTCAATGCATGGATAATTAATTTCTGAAGGGATTTATAAAGTATTGTGATGTATTGCATTATGTTTTGTGTATAAGCTGTACATGTCTGCTCTATAAGTGATCTGATAAACTCAGACTGCCTGTCTTCCCCTCTATCTCACACGCACACGCACACCAGGCTAAGGCCTCACACACCATCACACATGCAGGCAAGTACTCGGAGCAGTACTAGCAGGGATGATGACTAGAATGTGAAATGGGGAAAGCAATTAAATCCACTGAGAAGGAAAAAGACACAAGTCATTCCATCTGCACAGAGCCAGCCCAGAGGGTGTGTGTGACTGACTCTCTTTCTCAATCCCTTTTCTCTCCCTCCCCCTTCTCTGTCTCCCAGACACACACTAAGACATCCACCCACAGTTGTAGTCAGTGTACCACAGGTATGAATGCTAAATCAGCCTCATGCTGGTTCTCAGCCTACCAACAGCCACGGTCTGTCTGAGGGTTACAACATGGCCATGGCAGCAGTCTATCTACTGTAATAGTGGTGGTCTCTGTCTCTATTTGCAAAACTGTGTGTGTGTGTGTGTCAGACCATTTTTGGGGGGTGAACACAATTTCTTTGGAGGTGACTATTTGAATACACATCCCACATTTCTTTGGTACTTTGGAGGTGACTATAACTATTTGAATACAGATCTCAGGAAGTGACTACTTTTCATAAACTATTGGATGTCGTCAACTAAAGGCCGGGCTGTATCATGAACTGCATGTTGCAGATATAAATACATTGGAATAGAGCAAAAACATTTTCCTATACTATTCCAACCTATCTGACAGAAGATCATATTTGATGTACACAATACATTTACAGTACCAGTCAACAGTTTGGGCACCTACTCATTCAAGGGTTTCTTTATTTCTACCTTTTTCTGCATTGTAGAATAATAGTGAAGACATCAAAACTATGAAATAACACATGGAATCATGTAGTAACCAAAAAGTGTTAAACAAATCTAAATGTATTTTCTATTCTTCAAAGTAGCCACCCTTTGCGTTGATGACAGCTTTGCACACTCTTGGCATTCTCTCAACCAGCTTCATGAGGAATGCTTTTCCAACAGTCTTGAAGGAGTTCCCATATATGCTGAGAGCTTGTTGGCTGCCTTTCCTTCACTCTGCGGTCCAACTCATTCCAAACCATCTCAATTGGGTTGAGGTCAGGTTATTGTGGACGCCAGGTGATCTGATGCAGCACTCCATCACACTCCTTCTTGGTCAAATAGCCCTTACACAGCCTGGAGGTGTGTTCAGACCGCTCCTCTCCTTGTTCGGGTGGCGTTCGGCGGTCGACGTCACCGGCTTTCTAGCCATCACCGCTCCATTTTCCATATATCCATTTGTCTTGTCTTGTTTTCATACACACCTGGTTTTCATTTCCCCAATCAATCTACTTGTATTTAACCCTCTGATTCCCATCATGTTTTGTGTGTAATTGTTTTCATGTCTAGTGATGTTCTTTAAACGCTTTACTCTATTTGTTCCGTTTTTGGAGCGCGTTTGTTTTGTTGTTCTCCAGGTTTGGAACTATAATAAAGTGCGCTTTATTTAATCATACTCTGCTCTCCTGCACCTGACTTCACCTTCATACACATCTTGACATTTGGGTCATTGTCCTGTTGAAAATATAATTCTAGTCCCACTAAGCACAAACCAGGTGGGATGGTGTATTGCTGCAGAATGCTGTGGTAGCCATGCTGGTTAAGAGTGCCTGGAATTCTAAATAAATCACAGACAGTGTCATCAGCAAGGTACACCCACACCGTAACACCTCCTCCTCCATGCTTCACGGTGAGGAACACACATGCGCAGATCATCCGTTCACCTACTAGTCTCACAAACACACTTCGGTTGGAACCAAAAATCTCAAATTTAGACTCATCAGACCAAAGGACAGATTTCCACTGGTCTAATGTCCATTGTTTGTGTTTCTTGACCCAACAAGTATTTTCTTCTTGTTGGTGCCCTTTTAGTAGTGGTTTCTTTGTAGCATTTTGTAGCAAGGCCTGATTCACAAAGTCTCCTTAGAACAGTTGATGTTGAGATGTGTCTGGCACTTGAACTCTGTGAAGCATTTATTTGGGCTACAATCTGAGGTGCAGTAAACTCTAATGAACTTATCCTCTGCAGCAGAGGTAACTCTGGGTCTTCTTTTCCTGTGGCGGTCCTCATGAGAGCCGGTTTCATCATTCTGCTTGATAGTTTTTGCAAATGCACTTGAAGAAACTTTCAAAGTTCATAATTTTCCAGATTGACTGACCTTCATAAAATCAAGTAATGGTGGACTGTCATTTCTCTTTGCTTATTTGAGCTGTTCTTGCCATAATATGGACATGGTGTTTTAACACACAGGGTTATACCACCCCTACCTTGTCACAACACAACTGACTGGTTCAAATGCATTAAGAAGGAAAGAAATTCCACAAATTAACTTTTAAGAAGGCCCACCTGTTTAATTTAGATGCATTCCAGGTGACTACAGTACCTCATGAAGCTGGTTGAGAGAATGCCAAGTGTGTGCAAAGCTGTCAAGGCAAAGAGTGGCTACTTTGAAAATATAAAATATATTTTGATTGAGCACTTTTTTTGGTTACTACATGATTCCATATGTATTATTTCATAGTTTGATGTCTTCACTATTATTCTACAATGTAGAAAATAGTAAAAAATAAAGAAAAACCCTGGAATTAGTAGGTGTGTCCAAACTGTTGACTGGTACTGTACATCTATATTTACATTCTGTAAATTTCCATTCTCCTGAACAGTCTCCAGGTGTAGATAATTAAGTCAAACCAAGTAACTAATGAAATTTTGTACAGGTACGTATAAATAAGTTGTGAGACTCAACTACTGTTTGATTCGTGTCTTTCAACATGCAACTGAAAAGGTCAATTATAGGCTATTTCTGTTCAGAACAGCTCAGGGTATGATACCTAGCAGTGACGACTTGTCATTCAGGGCAGGTGGGCTCTGTATTTTTAACTTAAGTATTTTAGGTTATTTTGCCCTTTTTTTAATACGTGTCACATATCAGTTTGCAAACAATGTAAAAAATTAATCATTAAGTTAATAAAGCCACATACAAACATGGTCTCTCTTTTTTGTTTTCTTGAGTAAGGCAGCTCCAAAATGCAGGTGTTTCAGCCTAGCTCAGTGCTTTCTATGGTGGTGGGGCAGCCATCGGATAATACAGAGTGTAGGGGTTGGTAATGTTCTCTAGTTGTGTTGTGATTGGCATAGTGTTCTGTCACTCATGGGGACACTACTGTACATCACTGTAAAATCTATGGTTAGAGCTCGAAAATGTAAGCCCCTTGGGTGCTGCCATATAGTTACATTAGAAGTAACCATCCAAGAAGTCTCAAGGTCATTGGCCACAGATAAAATAACGTAAAATCACGTTATAGCAATCGTAGCTTTGATTGGACTGATCATGTCAACATCATACTTTCAAAATCTTAGCTAGCAAACTAGCAGTTATCATCATGAATCAAGTTGACAATCTACTGGCAAATCATTTTCAATCTTTGTCATATGAAGAAAGACTATAGATAAAACGTATCGGTGCTCATCGGTCATTTGGCATAAACGTTATACAAGTTGGAAATTGCAAATTCATCAATGAGGGATTTGGAAGGAATCAGTGGCTAACTGCAATCATTGAAAAGCAATCTTTGAAAAGCCATCACTATTCAGTGGAGTGCGTGTGTGGTCCAGTCAAGCTGAGTCCAAAAATGTATTGCATGCTGCTGCATAAATGATTTAATATGCCAGGGAGATATGTGTACTGTAGCTAAGAAAGTAATACTAAGTGTATATTTTGTAGTACGCTGATAGTAGCCCATGTGCCTCACCCTAATAATTTGGTCCCTTTCCACTGCATAATTTAGCCTACTGTTCTGACTTGGTGGTGCACATGTAGTCTATAGCCTGTTTTAGAATATTGTAAGAGCTTTCATTGTCTGCTTGTATACCCCCTTTGTTTATCCTACGGTTCTGACTTGGTATACAGGGTGTTACAACGTTCTTCGCTTGTCGAAAGAGAGTCGGACCGAAATGCAGCGTGTTGGTTACTCATGTTTTTAATAGACAAATAACGATACATGAAATAACAAAAACAACAAACGGAACGTGAAAAACCTAAACAGCCTGTCTGGTGAACACTAACACAGAGACAGGAACAATCACCCACAAAATACAAAGTGAAACCCAGGCTACCTAAATACGGTTCCCAATCAGAGACAACGAGAATCACCTGACTCTGATTGAGAACCGCCTCAGGCAGCCAAACCTATGCAACACACACCCCTAATCAGCCACAATCCCAATAACTAAAAAAAACCCCACTAAGAATTACAACAAACAATAAAACCATGTCACACCCTGGCCTGACCAACTAATTAACTAAAACACAAAATACTAAGACCAAGGCGTGACACTGGGAGAATACTATAAGAACGGACCATGTTCCTAATTCCGCCACTGTACAGTACACTTCAGAAGTGCTGAACAAATTGACTACATCTGTTCTAGCTCGCTTATTAATGTCTTAATCGAAATTACGGATTGGCTCTTATACGCTTGTTGTCCCCTTATGTCATAGTTTGTACATCTCAATTGTCAGTAGAAACCACATTTGTTTAAGCAAGTCAGCCATACCAGCTACAATTCCGGTCAAAAGATTGAGAACACCTACTCATTCAAGGATTTTTCTTTATTTTTACTATTTTCTACATTGTAGAATAATATTGATGACATCAACACTATGAAATAACACATATGGAATCATGTAGTAACAGGTGTAGTCATCACAAAGTTACTACATATGTATAAGGACTTGATGTCAAGTGTTACTCTTAGGGACTGTACTTAATTTATAATAATTCAAATGGCGCTGGAGCGGAAGGCAGACGTTTTGAGTGCTCCTAACCGATTGTGGTATTTTTGTTTATCTGCGTTGTTTAACTTTTTTTATGGTGGTTTTGGAGCAGTGGCTTCTTCCTTGCCGAGTGGCCTTTCATGTTATGTCATTATGACTCGTTTTACTGTGGATATAACTTTGTACCTGTTTCTTCCAGTATCTTCACAGGGTCCTTTGCTATTGTTCTGGGATTGATTTGCACTTTTCTGACCAAAGTACGTTCATCTCTACGAGACAGAACGCGTCTCCTTCCTGAGCGGTATGATGGCTGAGTGGTCCCATGGTGTTTATACTTGTGTACTATTGTTTATACAGATGAACATGGGACCTTCAGGCATTTGGAAATGGCTCCCAAGGATGAACCAGACTTAAGGTACAATTTTTTTTCTGAGTTCTTGGCTGATTTCTTTTGATTTTCCATGACATAATTTTCTGGAATTTTTCCAAGCTGTTTAAAGTAACAGTCAATTTAGTGTATGTAAACGTCTGACCCACTGGAATTGTGATACGGTGACTTATAATAATACCACAACAGAACATGACAACGAATGAGTGCATGCTGCAGCACCGGAGACATTTCGATTTTCTTTATAGGCTACTGTTAAGAAAGAGGATAACATGAGTTAGATACATTTAGCACAGTTTCAATCAACTGTAACATAACCAGTTACAACTGAAGTATCTGATCATCAATGAATTTGAGAAAAACCTATTTGTTTTTTAAACACAGCAGCCGCATTTCATCAGGTTAGGCCTACAGTATATGCACTTGTACCTTTTTCAATTTAGGAAACTATCATTTTCTAATTTACTCTATTTAATTCCATTATATTGTTATTACAAAATAGATTTGTGTTGACTGTGATAAAAGCATCTGCTAGGCTAAATAAACAAACTAGGCATGCATAGTTCACCGCATGATCCTCAAATAGGGCTGTGGTGGTCATGACATTTTGTCAGCCAGTGATTGTCAAGCAAATAACTTCCAGTCTCATGGTAATTTACTGTTTAATTAACATAAACAGGTGTAGCATCTCCTGGCTTCCACGCAGAGCCCACAAGCCACTGATGCAGACCTTTTGGAACATCTACATTTTAATTCTAATAAATCATTGTAATATAGCCTACACCATCACATAAAATACCTTATTTATTTTAGACTGGTCTAAAGAAACATGATATGAAGAAAATGTAGTCTATTTCAGAAGAACAGAAGAGCATATCCTGAGTTGTCCTTATGTTAGGCCCTAATATGGCTATGCCATATGGCTGTGGGCTACACTAGTTAATTTAGCAGACAAGATTATCTTAGAATTCCGTGGCATTATTTGTTATTATTTTATAGTATGAAGAATACAATGGAACAAAATATAGAAAGGATATTTTCTCCAAATGATTTCAAAGGAAGTTCACATGCGGCTATTCTGTGTTGAGTGGTTAACAAAGTAACTGGTCCTCCTAAATGCTTAATTTAGAGTTATTTATGCAACTTTAGTTGTGATGCGAATGTTGGGCTGTATGTTTAGATTTTTAATACATTCTAAGGCTGCATGATGGGACTCTAATGATGATTTGATAAAAGTTGCATTCACAATTTGACAAGCACTTAAATATTCTCACCAGGCCTCGAATTTCACAGCAGCAACCCCCTTGTGTGACCGTAATGCCCCCTAAACAAATCTATGCCTTCTGCGGCCGTTGTGCCCTTGGGCTGAATATAATAATTATAATTCCCTTGTCCAGGCTGCTGTGCTCCGAAGCACCTCACTCACATAGAGCTCTCAGATGTAGCCAATGCCTGTCAAGTGATCAGATCCTTCTCACAGGCATTTCGGCTAAGTAGGCTTCAAGTGAAAGAAGACAGACACATCCAGGACGCAACATCCCTCTTATCGAATTCTGAGGCCTCATATAGAAGATGTTAGAACTGTACACATTTATCTTTCATCAGCCAACAAGAATAATCCCCAGTTTACAATTGGCTCATTCATCCCCCTCCTCTCCCCTGTAACTATTCCCCAGGTCGTTGCTGTAAATGAGAACGTGTTCTCAGTCAACTTACCTGGTAAAATAACAGATAAATAAAATAAAAATGAGTAGGCCTAACAAACATCAAAAGACTAGCCTATGTCAATCTACTGTCCACCATAGTACAAAAGTTGACCTATTCTATTGGTCAATTCTTCCTTCTGTGCAATAAATAAATATTCTAAACAGACTCTTGGACTGTTGTGGGATGCAGTAGATCTCAAATTCTGGGATGCAATAGATCCCAAATTAATACAACCATTTGCATCCACATTTGTTTTTAAAGCAATACGGCTGATGCAGCAGATCAGAACTTTTAGTTTCAAATGTTGATAAACTAAGCTATTTCTTCACATTATAAGTGCAGCAATGCACACATGGTAGTAAGCTATAAACACACATGTTCCAAAATGCAATCAATTTGCAAGAAACACTTTATTATAAAGATGCATTTTTGTGGTGAAAATGATCTTCTCCAAACATGAAACTCAAGCAGCCTATGCATGTCAGTTAGGCTCTACAATGGTTATTAAGCAGATGGATGTGCTTAATTTTAAGAAGTTATTTGGCCACTTTAGTTGTGATACAAATGCTATCAAAACATATAGGCCTATGGGCTAGGCTACATGAGGTTATGTTTTTTTTTTGCCTTACTACACAAGCTGGGCATCATTCACAAGTGATGGGTAATATTGTCACCCATCAGACTATTCTTCATTTAATTTTGTTTTTACATATACTAAATAATATATGTGTGACATTTATTTTGATTTAGAATGGGCCATTATCATGCACCTGTTTTGGAACAGGGGCATGGGAAACATATACATGTCATTTATGCACTTTATTAGCGATTGGAGGACGCTTTTCACGTGGTTCATTTTCATGCCAGCCATGTATACTCCGGTTGTAAAGAGAAACAATGTGCTTAAAATATTAGGAACGTTGGTAAATAACTAAATATAGTTGGCCTCCTCTTTTTAATAGAGGCCATCAACTCTATTTTCTCACTCTCATGCAATTGCATAGCCTATCAAAATGTTGCACAACATGAGCTCATGGGCTCTCATGACGTGTTTTGATTAGATTTCGAATACATTTGCATTGATGTCAGAGTGATTAGAGGAACAATAGAGTGCTGAGTACCAGGCAGTTAACACATTTCGGTAGGCTACTAATGACTGTCAGCAGCATCAGAGCTTGGAGAAGCCTCATCACTGTGACAATTTACCTACCTCATCCCCATACTGTTTATATTTATTTACTTTTCTGCTCTTTGCACACCAGTATCTCTACCTGTACATGACCATCTGATCATTTATCACTCCAGTGTTAATCTGCAACATTGTAATTATTCGCCTACCTCCTCATGCCTTTTGCACACAATGTATATATAGACTCTCTTTTTTTCCTTTTTTTCTACTGTGTTGTTGATTGTTTACTCCATGTGTAACTCTGTTGTCTATTCACATTGCTATGCTCTATCTTGGCCAGGTCGCAGTTGTAAATGAGAACTTGTTCTCAACTAGCCTACCTGGTTAAATAAAGGTGAAATAAAAAATATATATAAAAAAATAATAATTGTTCATTCCTTCTTGGGCTACCTGGCATGCCCCTGTCTGATTTAGAGTTAGTATGTTGTTTAACAGCCTGTTGAAATGTTGAACGTCAATTGATAGTGACAGAATCACACTTTACCTCCAAAAGCAAAGTAAATTCTTTGTTTCCTTGGCTATAAAAGATTTTAGCGCAACCTCCGAATGTCAGAGACAAACCAAAGATATTCCATCTATCGGAGTCACGTCTCCACAGCATTTTACAGCTTGTTTCTAGCATAAAGCTTTATTATAGATCGCTTTATATAATCAGGTCCATTTAATTTTCTCCCCAGGTCTGGAGTGCATGTGTGTGTGGTGCTGAGTCATGGTGGCTGCTATGGTAACGGGTTGATATTCTAGTCTGGTTGTCCAGAATGTAGCAGACAGAAACAGAATATTGACGTCTGTTTGCAAGCTGGCAGGTAGCCAGCTGACGTAATGTTATAGGGCAGAGATGGAAGTAATATCTAAAAGTGTACTTCAATAGTGTGTCTGTCAGGTGTGTGTGTGTGTTATTCCCAATAGTGTGTCTGTCAGGTGTGTGTGTGTGTTATTCCCAATAGTGTGTCTGTCAGGTGTGTGTGTGTTATTCCCAATAGTGTGTCTGTCAGGTGTGTGTGTGTGTGTTATTCCCAATTGTGTGTCTGTGTAGGTGCTTTGTGATTCTTGGAACATCATTTGCCTCTCTGTACCAGTTGAGAAGAATCCAATAACGTCTTCATGGCACACACACACACACACACACACACACACACACACACACACACACTGATAGGCAACATGGCACACACACACACACTGAGAGGCAACATGGCACACACACACACACACTGAGAGGCAACATGGCACACACACACACACACTGAGAGGCAACATGGCACACACACACACACACTGAGAGGCAACATGGCACACACACACACACACTGAGAGGCAACATGGCACACACACACACACACACACACTGAGAGGCAATATGGCACACACACACACACTGAGAGGCAACAAGGCATGAGAGCAGCAGCCTTTTCATATCTCTGATTTTACAAATGTCTTTCAATCATGAAATGGTCAGAATGCACATGAATTGGTATCCATTTGCCTTTTCCATTCATACTATCACAGTTTCAGTGAAATGCTTGTGTTTCTAGCTCCAACGGTGAAATGCTTGTGTTTCTAGCTCCAACGGTGAAATGCTTGTGTTTCTAGCTCCAACGGTGAAATGCTTGTGTTTCTAGCTCCAACGGTGAAATGCTTGTGTTTCTAGTTCCAACGGTGAAATGCTTGTGTTTCTAGTTCCAACGGTGAAATGCTTGTGTTTCTAGCTCCAACGGTGAAATGCTTGTGTTTCTAGCTCCAAAGGTGCAGTAATACCCCAAATAATGTCAGTCTGGAATATAAATATACATGTACAGTGGGGCAAAAAAGTATTTAGTCAGCCACCAATTGTGCAAGTTCTCCCACTTATAAAAATGAGAGGCCTGTAATTTTCATCATAGGTACACTACAACTATGACAGACAAAATGAGAAAAAAAATCCAGAAAATCACATTGTAGGATTTTTTATGAATTTATTTGCAAATTATGGTGGAAAATAAGTATTTGGTCAATCACAAAAGTTTATCTCAATACTTTGTTATATACCCTTTGTTGGCAATGACAGAGGTGAAGACTTACAGAAAACGTTTGACAAGGTTTTCACACACTGTTGCTGGTATTTTGGCCCATTCCTCCATGCAGATCTCCTCTAGAGCAGTGATGTTTTGGGGCTGTTGCTGGGCAACACGGACTTTCAACTCCCTCCAAATATTTTCTATGGGGTTGAGATCTGGAGACTGGCTAGGCCACTCCAGGACCTTGAAATGCTTCTTACGAAGCCACTCCTTCGTTGCCCGGGCGGTGTGTTTGGGATCATTGTTATGCTGAAAGACCCAGCCACTTTTCATCTTGCTGACGGAAGGAGGTTTTCACTCAAAATATCATGATACATGGCCCCATTCATTATTTCCTTTACACGGATCAGTCGACCTGGTCCCAGAAAAACAGCCCAAAAGCATGATGTTTCCACCCCCATGCTTCACAGTAGGTATGGTGTTCTTTGGAAGCAACTCAGCATTCTTTGTCCTCCAAACACGACGAGTTGAGTTTTTACCAAAAAGTTATATTTATATCTATTATATTTATATAGTTATATCTTCTTCTGGATCATCCAAATGCTCTCTAGCAAACTTCAGGACTGGCCTGGACGTGTACTGGCTTAAGCAGGAGGACACGTCTGGCACTGCAGGATTTGAGTCCCTGGCGGCGTAGTGTGTTGCTGATGGTATGCTTTGTTCCTTTGGTCCAAGCTCTCTGCAGGTCATTCACTAGGTCCCCCAGTGTGGTTCTGGGATTTTTGCTCACCGTTCTTGTGATCATTTCGACCCCACGGGGTGAGATCTTGCGTGGAGCCCCAGATCGAGGGAGATTATCAGTGGTCTTGTATGTCTTCCATTTGTGGAAGTGGTCTTGTATGTCTCCCACAGTTGATTTCTTCAAACCAAGCTGCTTACCTATTGCAGATTCAGTCTTCCCAGTCTGGTGCAGGTCTACAATTTTGTTTCTGGTGTCCTTTGACAGCTCTTTGGTCTTGGCCATAGTGGAGTTTGGAGTGTGACTGTTTGAGGTTGTGGACAGGTGTCTTTTATACTGATAACAAGTTCAAACAGGTGCCATTAATACAGGTAACGAGTAGAGGACAGAGGAGCCTCTTAAAGAAGAAGTTACAGGTCTGTGAGAGCCAGAAATCTTGCTTGTTTGTAGGTGACCAAATACTTATTTTCCACCATAATTTGCAAATAAATTCATTTAAAAATCCTACAATGTGATTTTCTGGATTTTTTTTTCTCATTTTGTCTGTCATAGTTGAAGTGTACCTATGATGAAAATATAAATGCATTTAAACTCAGTTTTCACAATTCCTGACATTTAATCCTAGTAAAGATTCCCTGTTTTAGGTAAATTAGGATCTCCAATTTATATTAAGAATGTGAAATGTCAGAATAATAGTAGAGAGAATTATTTATTTCAGCTTTTATTTATTTCATCATATTCCCAATGGGTCAGAAGTTTACATACACTCAATTAGTATTTGGTAGCATTGCCTTTAAATTGTTTAACTTGGGTCAAACGTTTTGGGTAGCCTTCCACAAGCTTCCCACAATAAGTTGGGTGAATTTTAGCCCATTCCTCCTGACAGAGCTGGTGTAACTGAGTCAGGTTTGTAGGCCTCCTTGCTCACATATGCTTTTTCAGTTCTGCCCACAAATGTTCTATGGGATTGAGGTCAGGGCTTTGTGATGGCCACTCCAATACCTTGACTTTGTTGTCCTTAAGCCATTTTGCCACAACTTTGGAAGTAGGCTTGGGGTCATTGTCCATTTGGAAGACCCATTTGCGACCAAGCTTTAACTTCCTGACTGATATCTGGAGATTTGCTTCAATATATCCACATAATTTCCCTTCCTCATGATGCCATATATTTTGTGAAGTGCACCAGTCCCTCCTGCAGCAAATCACCCCCAAAACATGTTGCTGCCACCCCCGTGCTTCACGGTTTGGGTTGGTGTTCTTCGGCTTGCAAGCCCCCCCCCCTTTTCCTCCAAACAAAACAACGGTCATAATGGACAAACAGTTATATTTTTGTTTCATCAGACCAGTTGCAGTTGCAAACCGTAGTCTGGCTTTTTTATGGTGGTTTTGGAGCAGTGGCTTCTTCCTTGCAGAGCAGCCTTTCAGGTTACGTCAATATAGGACTCGTTTTACTGTGGAAATAGATACTTTTGTACCTGTTTCCTTTTGCTTCTTCACAAGATCCTTTGTTGTTGTTCTGGGGTTGATTTGCACTTTTCGCACCAAAGTATGTTCATCTCTAGGAGTCAGAAAGCGTCTACTTCCTGAGCGGTATGATGGCTGAGTGGTCACATGGTGTTTATACTTGTGTACTATTGTTTGTACAGATGAACGTGGTACCTTCAGGCAAGTATGAACCAGACTTGTGGAGGTCTACAATTTTTCTTCTGAGGTTTTAACTGATTTCTTTTGATTTTCCCATCATGTCAAGCAAAGAGGCACTGAGTTTGAAGGTAGGCGTTGAAATGCATCCACAGGTACACCTTCAATTGACTCAATGATGTCAATCAGCCTATTCGAAGCTTCTAACGCCATTACATAATTTTCAGAAAATTTCCAAGCTTTTTAAAGGCACAGTCAACTTAGTGTATGTCAACTTCTGACCCACTGGAATTGTGATACAGTGAGTTATAAGTGAAAGAATCTGTCTGAAAAAAATTGTTGGAAAAATTACTCATGCACAAAGTAGATGTCCTAACCTAGTTTCCAAAACTATAGTTTGTTAACAAGAAATTTGTGTGGTTGAAAAACTAGTTTTAATGACTCCAACCTACGTGTAACTTCTGACTTAAACTGTATTGTCACGCCCTGGCCATAGAGAGGCTTTTATTCTCTATTTTGGTTAGGGTGTGACTAGGGTGGGCATTCTAGTTTCTTTATTTCTATGTTTTGGCCGGGTATGGTTCTTACTCATGGACAGGTGTCTATCGTTGTCTCTGATTGGGAATCATACTTAGGCAGCCTTTTTCCCACCTGTGTTTTGTGGGTAGTTATTTTCTGTTTAGCTGTTTCGTTGCCTGACAGAACTGTGCGCTTTCGTTTTTATACTTTGTTATTTTGTTGCGGTGGTCAGTTTAATAAATATCATGAACGCCTACCACGCTGTACCTTGGTCTCCTTCTTCAACCCACGAGTCGTGGCATGTATATAGGATGAGCCTTGACTAGAATGCAGTATATGCCAACTATTTTACCCACTTCATACTGTATCTAAACATTATTGAAGTGACCAGTCTCCAATGACTATGTGCATAGGGCAGCAGTCTCTAAGGAGCAGGGTTGAGTACCAGGTGGTTGCCGTCTAGTAACAGGAACTACAGTGACAGAGCACTTTAATGACTGTAATTTTCTGTAGGGCTGCAACACACACACACACACACACAATTCCATGCAGGTTGAGAGTTTCAAGTTCCTTGGTGTCCACATCACTTTAATGATTTACGCTGAGTCGCGAAGCAAGTTCAGGGAGTGAATACATTTAATAAATAAACGAACATAACCAAAATAAGAAACACGAACAGCGCACCAACATGAAACAGATACATAAACAATGACACCTGGGGATGGAACCAAAGGGAGTGACATAAATAGGGCAGGTAATTAAGGAGGTGAGGAGGTCCAGGTGAGTGTCAATAAGCACTGGTGCGCGTGACGATGGCTACAGGTGTGTGTAATAATCAGAGGTCTGGTGACCTAGAGGCCACCAACCGAGCCTTGACACCCCGATGTACCGGCTGAGGCATGAAAGCCTGAAGAGCCGGCTGAGGCATCCTCGGTTCCTCCGGCAGTGGAACCCAGACCCGATTTCACCTCCAACACAAAAACCAAAAACACTCCCTGATGCTTCCCTTTGGTGAGACGTTATTCTGTAACGATGTACGCCGAGAGTCGGGAAGCAAGTTCAGTGAGTGAATACATTTAATTAATAAATAAACAAACATGAACAAACCAAGAAACACGAACAGCGCACCGACATGAACCAGATACAGAAGAAATAACGCTTGGGGAAGGAACCAAAGGAAGTGACATAAATTGGGCAGGTGAGTGTCAATAAGCTACTTTTGTCACATCGGCTGGTGCATGTGACGATGGTGACAGGTGTGCGTAATAATCAGCAGTCTGGTGACCTAGAGTCCAGAGAGGGATTATACGTGACAATCATCAACAAACTATCATGGGCAGTCGTGAAAAGGGCACAACAACGCCCCCTCAGGAAACTGAAAAGATTTGGAATGGGTCCTCAAAAATCTCCACAGCTGCACCATCGAGAGCATTGCATCACTGCCTGGTATGGTAATTGTTCGGCCTCTGACCGCAATTCGCTACAGTGGGTAGTGCGTACGGCCCAGTACATCACTGAGGCCAAGCTTCCATCCAGGCCCTAAAAATTGTCAGACTTCAGCCACCCAAGTCATAGACCGTTCTCTCTGCTACCTCCCTGCAAGCGGTACCGGAGCACCAAGTCCAGGTCCAAAAGGCTTCTTAACAGCTTCTACCCCCAAGCCATAAGACTGCTGAACGGCTAATCAAATGGATATTCACGCTGCTGCTCCTCGCTGTTTATTTTCTATGCATAGTCAATTTATTGTAAATAGCCTCGTTATTTTATTGTTGCTCATTTATTTTTTACTTTTAGTTTATTTAGTAAATATTTTCTTAACTCTTATTTTTCTTAAATGCATTGTTGGTTAAGGGCTTATAAGTAAGCATTTCCCGTTAAGCTCTACACCTGTTTTATTCGGCGCATGCGACAGATACATTTTGATTGGATGCCTCCTGTCCTCAAAGGCATATCATGTGTGAGAGAGGGAGAATAGCGAGGGATACAAAAAGGAGAAAATGTAAGAATGGAAGTGTAAGAGAAGCAATGTTTACTGTAGATGAGAATGCCTACCTCTCTCTCCCTGTTTTGTGGGTCTCAGAGTTGTGATTAAGTCACATTTATCTCCATCCCTTTAATAGCATCAGCACCTGGCAGCTCCTACCATGGCCTGAATGGAGCAGGGTGGTCTACTCTGTGGGTATACCTTGGAGTGTGGCTGTGCGTTTGTTTTCTGCAGTCTATTCACCCCACAAACAAAGCAGGGACATAGCAGTAGTTATAGGCTGAGCTGAAGCACCTGTTGACATAGATCACCACTTACAGAGAGAGGAATGGAGTCTTGAGTAGTGATAGAGATAAAGCACCTGAAGAACAGGGGAAAGAGGTACGGAAGGACAAGAGAGGAGAAAAGGATCTGTCAGAGAGGAGAAGAGTGAGAGAAGAGAGCAGAAGAGGAGAGAGCAGAGGAGAGGAGAGGGGGATCTGTAAAAAGAGATAAAGGGTGAATAATGACATCAGTCCTTATCCTGCAGTTCTGATTAAGTGTCTCTCTGAGGGCTCCCAGACGCTGCACAGCGATAGGCCAAGGTCACAGCGAATCACAACGCTGTGCATCAGATTAATGCTGAACTCAGACAGGAAGCCCCAAGCATACACACACACACACACACCCACATGCATACAGAGGAAGTGCTGGAATATAATTTGGCCAATGGGCTTCCTCTCCACTCCAGATGAAGAGGACGATTCCCCTACTCCCTCAGGGTGTTTGAGTGTCTGGCTGTTCGTGTGTGAGAGTCTGTCTGTTCCAGTGTGTCTGGGACATGTCATACATTTGTTACAGGGCGGTTAAGGAAGCGCTGTGTGGGTGAATGACAGCTTGTGATATTAGTTTGGTAATAATGTGAGAGTCATAACTTGGTTGAGTCTGTCTCCAGAGAGAGTCCCAGGTAATCACTTGAACACTGTGTCATAAACCAACACACACATTCACCCACCGCCACAAGCTCTTCTTCATTTCCTTTTATTCATGTTATGAGCTGTGATATGTGTGTTTGTGTGCACTGGACAGATGGAGTGCATTGCATAGAACACAGAGAAAAGAACAGGAGATGGAGAGGAGAGAAAAAGGAGAGAGGTGGAGAGAATAGGACGTTTCACATGACTGACCTCACAATGCTGCAGAGAGGGAGAGGAGAGAAGATAGAGGGAGGGAGGGAGGACTGCATGCTGTTGGATCAATAGACTTTCTGATCCAGAACATATTAATAGGTGAGAATGCATTATTACTGCTAAGAGATGTCAGGGAACACACACACACACGCGCGCACGCATACACGCATACACAAACACACACTTCTGAGTGCTAGGGAATTTAGCTCTGAGCAAAGGTGAGGGACACAAACGCTGCAACCGGGCACACTGCCAGAGAACAGCTCTCAGTTTTCCTCTCCTCCTTCTCTTCTCCGCCTCTCCCTCCCTTTCCCCTCTTCTCATTCCCACCCATAAAGCTGACTCTCCTCTGCTCCCCCTCTCTTCATTTCCTCCTCTCCCTCTCTCCATTCCATTTGCCATGTTCATATGGTGATTGAATTCAGCACCTCTTATTGTGCTGGTTAACCAGCTGCTGAACCACTCATTTAAGGAGAGATGGCCTGCCTGATGACCACACACTGCACACATTTCCTCACACACATTCACACTAACACACAGACACACCTGGAAACATGCTAAACAACTGGTTGTATGAAATTTGCAAAGCACCCTGCGCAGGATGATAGTCAGTGATGCAGGAAATGTGTGCTGCTCTCTCTAGGCTGCAGTGAATCACAGCATGTTGTTCTGCAAACTCCTGCTGAAGCTAAGCTTCACATCCAGGCAGATCGCTCAAGATTAACTTCAAAATTTTACATCTTTCCATGTCCTAAGGACGTTGAGAAATGTCTTCAAAACCGGTGACTAGGGAAAACTGTGAGCTCTTTTACCATCAACTAGGCTTGGGTTTTACTAGGGTGATGTGGATGAGTGTAGTGATGTGGGTGAGTGGGGTGATGTGGGTAAGCACAGTGTCCTAAGAAGGGCCAGATGTATACAAATTGGTGTCGTCTGCGTAGAGGTGGACCGTAGAGGATCACCAGCAGCAAAAGCGACATCAGTGATATATACAGAGAAGAGAGTCGGCCCGAGAATTGAACCCTGTGGCATCCCCATAAAAACTGCCAGAGGTTCAGGCAACAGGCCCTTCAATTTGACACACTGAACTCTGTCTGAGAAGTAGTTGGTGAACCAGGCGAGACAGTCATTTGAGAAGCCAAGACTATTGAGTCTGCCGATAAGAATGCTGTGATTGACAGAGTCTAAATCTTTGGCCAGGTCGATGAAGACGGCTGCACAGTACTGTCTTTTATCGATGGCGGTTGTGATCTTGTTTAGGACCTTGAGCGTGGCTGAGGTGCAGCCATGACCAGCTCGGAAACCGTATTGCATATTGGAGAAGGTACGGTGGGATTCGAAATGGTCGGTGATTGTGTAACTTGGCTTTCGAAGATTTTAGAAAGGCAGGGTAGGATAGATATAGGTCTTTGAAGAGGGGGATGACCGCGGCAGCTTTCCAATTCTTGGGGATCTCAGTTGATACGAAAGAAGTTGAATAGGCTAGTAATAGTGGTTGCAACAACTTTAGAAAGAGAGGGTCCAGATTGTCCCAGCTGATTCTGAGGGATCCAGATTTTGCAGTTCTTTCAGAACATCAGCTGTCTGGATTTGGGTGAACGAGAAGCAGGGGGGGGGGGTTGGGCAAGTTGCTGCAGGGGGTGCTGAGATGTTGGCCGGGGTAGCGGTAGCCAGGTGGAAAGCATGGCCAGCTGTGGAAAAATGCTTATTGAAATGATCGATTATCGTAGATTTGTCGGTAGTGACAGTCTTTCCTATCCTCAGCTGGGAGGAGGTGCTCTTTTTCTCCATGGACTTTACAGTGTCCCAAAACATTTTGTGATTAGTGCTACAGGAAGCAAATTTCTGTTTGACAAAGCAAGTCTTAGCTTTCCTAACTGACCTGGCATCCGACTGCAAGGCGCTACAGAGGGTAGTGTGTACAGCCCAGTACATCACTGGGGCCCAGCTCCCTGCCATCCAGGACTTCCCATCCAGGTGGTGTTAGAGGAAGGCCCTAAAGACTCCAGCCACCCAAGTCAGAGACTGTTCTCTCTGCTAACGCACGGCAACGATACTGATGCACCAAGTCTGGAACCAACAGGACCCTGAACAGCTTCTACCCCCAAGCCATAATGCTGCTAAATAGTTAGTCTGGGAGGCTATTTGGTAAACTATTTAATTATCTGCATTGACCCTTTTTGCACTAACTTTTTTGACTCATCACATACGCTGCTGCTACTGTTTACTATCTGTCACTTTGTTACTAGTTGTATGTTCATATCTACTTGAATGACCTCGTAGCCCTGCTGGTACACTGTGTATATAGCCAAGTTATCATACTAATTGTGCATTTATTGTTACATGTTTACTTTTCTATTATTTCTCTGTTTTCTTTCTCTCTGCATTGTTGGGAACAGGGTCCCTAATTAAGCATTTCACTGTTCGTCTACTACACCTGTTATTTACAAAACATGTGCTGGGATAAATTAGATTTGTGTTCAATCCCAGTGGTGGACACAATTTTGTTTGTTTGTTTAACCCTATCCCTAACCCTTAACTTAACCCTTCGGGATGAATTCCTAAACTTAATGTTTGCACCCTATCCAAAACCTTAACTTCAAAAGGTTATGCTGAGCGAATCTGAGCGATGCTGAGAGAGAGAGAGAGAGAGACCCAGTCCTTGCCTCACCACCTCTGACACATACAGACCTGCCTGTATGCACTGAAACTAATTTACAAACTGCTGCAGAGAGGCAGGGGTGTGTGTGTACACAGTAGAGCTGGAGAGAGCAGTAAATTACAGACAGTTTCACCAGTGATGTCAGGTAAGCAGATTGCTGCGGTCTTTTTCTCTCGCTCTCTCTCTCTTTCCCTCTTCACACTGCGGTTTGTGAGCGAGGGAAGATGGGGTTGTTTGTCAGACTGAGTTCGGCAGAAAAGGAGGGTAAGGTTTACTTCTTTCTGAAAGGTGTATTTTTCTCTTGTCAACAGCCATGCTACCAGCTTCTCCTCTCTGTAATATCTCACTTCCTTCCTCTCTCCTTTATTTTTATTCCCTGGTTCTCACTATCTCAGCCTATTCCCTCCCTCTCTTTCTCTCTCTCTCTGTAGGACAACTCTACAGCTGTGATATTATAGTATAGTTATCAAGGCACAAGGCGAGACCCAGATGCAGAAACAGGAGGCAGATGTTTGGAGTCTTACAATGTTTATTCATCCAAAGGGGTAGGCAAGTGAATGGTCGTGGACAGGCAAAAAGGTCAAGACCAGATCAGAGTCCTGGAGGTACAGAGTGGCAGATGGGCAGAAACAGGCAAGGGTCAAACCCGGGAGGACTAGAAAAAGGAGAATGCAAAAAGCAGGAGAAAGGAAAAACGCTGGTTGACTTTGAAACATACAAGACGAATTGGCACAGAGAGACAGGAAACACAGGGATAAATACACTGGGGAAAATAAGCGACACCTGGAGGGGGTGGAGACAATCACAGGAACAGGTGAAACAGATCAGGGTGTGACAATATTAGTCAGAGTATTACAGTGAGTTATATTACAGTGGTATTACACGCTTAGAGAACTATTTAATCGAACTCTGGAATTAGATCAAAACATTTCTCTGGGTGTAATGAACAAAACGATAGACCATCACACAGACACATTCAGACGCTGGTCTCAAGGCGTTGGTTCTCCTCAGAATGCTGACATCAGACAGCTTCCCCATGGCTGGCCACACCCCAGGCCTGGATTTGCATCTCATTTGCATCTCATTACAGATTAAATCATGGAACCCTGTCTGTAGTAAAGACGAAGATGGGAGGATAAAGACTTTAGGGAACAGCAATTACATCTGAGTTTCTGTGTGTATGCAGACACATACAAACCATCATATTTTAATTCCTCCTGTTGTGTCTCTCCCCCCTGCTGCCTGCTGCATTATAGCTGAAAGGAATAAACTTTTCAATTAAGCTTCGATCCCTCTTCTGAGCTCCGTAAGCCTTTATTCTGGTGTGTGTGTGTGTGTGTGCTTATTTTGTAACCTTTCTAATTTCACACTTGTTAGGCTTCCATGTAAGAGGCAACCTTTAAAGAAGAGTCCTGGGGATGGGTGTATGTCATTAATAGCGCAGGGCGTGTGTGTGTGTTGCCGGTGTGTGTGGGTGTGGGTGTATGGGTGGAGAAGATGGGAGCATGATGGCTGGGGGAGGAGGTTTTGAGAGATGAAGGGAATTACTATTCATGATTTAAGAGAGTGGGGGGGTGCCATGTGTTTGAGTTTTGGGGCAATAGCAAGGTGGAGGTTGAAGTTGAGGTTTGTGTTTGTGTGCATGTGTTATAAGGTGGTTGTGGGGTGTTATCGTGCATTAAGATGAGTGTGTTATTATAAGGTGCTTGTGGGGTGTTATCGTGCATTACGATGAGTGTGTTATTATAAGGTGCTTGTGGGGTGTTATCGTGCATTAAGATGAGTGTGTTATTATAAGGTGCTTGTGGGGTGTTATCGTGCATTAAGATGAGTGTGTTATTATAAGGTGCTTGTGGGGTGTTATTGTACAATTAGATGAGTGTGTTATTATAAGGTGGTTGTGGGGTGTTATTGTACATTAAGATGAGTGTGTTATTATAAGGTGGTTGTGGGGTGTTATTGTGCATTAAGATGAGTGTGTTATTATAAGGTGCTTGTGGGGTGTTATTGTACAATTAGATGGGTGTTATTATAATTGTTATTGCATTAAGATGCATTAAGTGTGTTATTATAAGGTGCTTGTGGGGTGTTATCGTGCATTTAGATGAGTGTGTTATTATAAGGTGGTTGTGGGGTGTTATTGTACATTAAGATGAGTGTGTTGTTATAAGGTGCTTGTGGGGTGTTATCGTGCATTAAGATGAGTGTGTTATTATAAGGTGCTTGTGGGGTGTTATCGTGCATTTAGATGAGTGTGTTGCCAGTGGTAGTAAGTCATCAGTTGAATCTCCTCAGGTTCTAGTCCCAACCTAATTATCACAGCCGCCAACACTCTCATCTCACAACCAAATGAGAAAGCCACACATCTCTATGATAACTCATTCTAGACCCCCTGTGGACCCAGCATGTTTCCTATAGTGGTGAATCTACTGATCATACTTCGACTTGGTTTTCTCATCTGTCTGGTCTATGAATATATTGGTGTGGCAGCGTCAGGAACGCCAGGTGTGTAGTCAGTGAGGTGAAACGTGGCAGATAGAAGTGTTTTAAATAGGGTTGACATGATTCAGTTTTCTACTTGACAATCATATCTGTTCCATACAAGGCATTTCTATGTGCGTTGCTCCTTCCTGAACAGACCCTTGCTGATAGGCCCACACATGATGTTGATAGCATGAGTGTGTGTGGGATGCTGATAGACCCACACATGATGTTGATAGCGTGAGTGTGTGTGGGATGCTGATAGTCCCAGAGATGACATTTAGCTAAAGAGCAGCAGGGCTGTTAGCCTCTCCTCTCATCTAATCAATCTCACTAATGAAACTACTGTCCTCTCTGCTCCCTCTCTCGCTCTCTCTTACCCCCTTGCTCTTTCTTTCTCCCCCTCCCTCTGCCTCTCGCTCTTCCCCCTAGGTCTCTCTCTCTGCAGCCTCTCCCTGGCCCTGTTTTGTGGTGTCAAATATCTTAGAGGGTTTCATGTATCCAATCACAAACACATCAGCTCTTAACCCAAGGAAAGAATGTAGGAATGAGGCAAGGAAGGGAGGTTGGAAGGAAGGAAAGGAGGGAGGGGTGTGTAGCTCCAACCCTGTCAAACAACCGTACAATGGTAGAAAGGAGCAGTCGTAGTGGTATTTCAGCTCCATGGCCGGAACCTCCATTTCAGCAGAATCAGCCCCCTCTCCTCAGAATAGACATGGGATTGACCCAGTTAGGTTGAGAATAGGTATTATACTGGGAATGCATGTGTGTGTGTGTGTGTGTGTGTGTGTGTGTGTGTGTGTGTGTGTGTGTGTGTGTGTGTCTTTTTTTTATGATGAGAATGGGTATTATTATATTAATTATCAGTGGCGATTTTAGCATGTATCTAAAAAATGATATACTGTACCGGATTGTTTGTATGTTTATAATATAGGTATATTGTAAGATTGCTTTAGTGGGGATATTCAGAAGTGCAATGTGTTGCCACTTGATTCAACAGCTAAATCCTAAGACCTGGTGTGAGTGAGTGAGTGAGTGTTTTGAGTTTTAAATAATCTTTACTGGGTCTGGGAGCCCACCACACAATAAATACTCATACAAAACCACAGTTACACATCAATTAAAGACACAACTCCAATTCTTCCTCCACAGTAACTAAACACAACATCCTCTGAATACCCCATATACTCAAACAGATCAATATTGTTGACAAGTTTATAATAGGCAAACTCAACCCTTAGTCTCGCTGCCAACATTCCCTCCAGCATTCCCACCACATCCACAGACCCCTGTCCCCTGAATACTGTTCTTTCGGGTCTTCCATACCGCAAATGTTGCTGCCCCTAACACAAAATTAAGCTACACAACTACACCCTTTTGACTGAACCTGTACTTTGGCACAAATATATACAGTTGGGAAGAGAAAACCTCTCCCAACGTTGAGAACCAATCAGTGATCAGTTCAATCATCCCGACCAACCTGGGACACAGTAAAAACAGATGTGCCAGAGTTTCAGACTCAGCACAGAATGGACACCCCTCCCCAACAGTAAGTTCCAGGTGTACCAGATGCATGTTGGTGGCTATAGCTCCATGTATTATCCTCCATTGGAGGTCAGCTGTCCTCTTATCAATAGGCAGTTTGTATAATGATTGCCAACAGCCTTTTGGAGAGGCACCTGGACCAAGCACACCCGCCCACCTCGTTATTTTTACCCCTTCCAGGGAAGAGGCATGGGACACCTTTACACATGTTCTGTACATGGCCTTCTTTCCCACCTCCTTGAACTCCTCCAGCTCCGGGGCATCGAAGGAAAGCAGCATCCCCACGTCCTCTTCAAATGCCTCCATCGCAGCACTAACAATCAGTGCAGGGAACACATAATCCAGACCCTCCTTCCACCGATCAGAATTGTAAGTGTCAGTCACATACTGCAGATGAAGTGCTGGCAAGGAGTCGCAGACCTCATCAACGACCTTCCTCAGTAGGCGAGATGATCGGATCCCCGCTCTTTTCTCCCAACGATCTGCTCCTGCTCTGCATCAGATGACCCAGCTTGGTACACCCCACGCCTAACAGGCATGAACGTAGGCTAGCTGAACCCAAAACACGGGACTGGATGGCAGTGTTGTGAAAAAGAGGCTCTTCAAAAAGCCACATCCCTGGTGGCATGCAAGCCTTACAGGACTTGACAAGAACCCTCCAAGCCTACATAACAGACTCATAAAATAGAGTCGGGCCAGGCAAATCACCTCCCTCCAGCTCTAAGAGGAAAAGGTGCTTGTCTAAGCCCAAACAGCCCGCTCTCCTCATCAATGTGTAGGCTGTTTCGACCCAGCTAGAACCGTCTTTGTACAACAATCTCTGGGCTGCTTGGAGCCGGAAAGCCATGATTATAGAGGAAATGTCCACCAGACCTTGCCCACCCTCATGCAGTGGCAGGTACAGGGCTGCAGCTTTAATCCAGTGTTGTCCAGACCAGAAGAAATTGACAAGGGTCCTCTGAAGCTCTTGTATCAGACCCTTTGGTAGCTGCAAAATCATTAGTCTGTGCCACAGGGTAGAGGCAGCAAGATTATTAGCTACCAGGACCCTTCCCCTATAAGACAGCTGGTGCAGCACCCATTTCCATCTTGACAGTCTGGCACACACTTTCTCCAATACACCCTCCCAGTTCTATTTCTGAAAGACATCGGAGCCTAGAAAAAGCCCCAGAGCCTTCATCCCATCTCTGCCCCACTGAAGCCCCCCTGGTAACTGTGGAGCGGACCCCGTCTGAAGCCCCCCTGGTAACCGTGGAGCGGACCCCATCTGAAGCCCCCCTGGTAACCGTGGAGCGGACTCCATCTGAAGCCCCCTTGGTAACCGTGGAGCGGACCCCGTCTGAAGCCCCCCTGGTAACCGTGGAGCGGACCCCGTCTGAAGCCCCCCTGGTAACCGTGGAGCGGACCCCGTCTGAAGCCCCCCTGGTAACCGTGGAGCGGACCCCATCTGAAGCCCCCCTGGTAACCGTGGAGCGGACCCCATCTGAAGCAGACCTGCCCACAGCGCTTCACTCTTTTCCCAATTGACTCTAGCTGAGGAGGCCCCCTCATACACCTTTAAAGCGTTTGAGAGATCCTTAATTTAACATCCTCACCCCCTGTAATAAAAACTGTCACATCATCTGTATACGCAGACAGTGCTATCGTGGGACCCTTCATTACACCTGGCACAGAGAAACCAGTAAGCTTCGCTCTTAAAAAACAAAGCATTGGTTCAATCGCCAGACTATATAACTGCCCTGAAATTGGGCATCCCTGCCTGATGCCCCTTTGGACAGGGATGGAGCAACTCAAACCACCCCCCACCTTCACCATACATGAGGCCCCAGCATACAGTAAATTCATCCAAGACAAAAAAAACATCCCCAAACCCAAAGGCTTTCATTGTTTTAAACAAGTACGGGTGGTCCACACGATCAAAAGCCTTCTCCTGATCCAAAGAAAGTAAACCCA
Organism: Oncorhynchus masou masou; assembly: GCF_036934945.1. Lineage (NCBI taxonomy): Eukaryota > Metazoa > Chordata > Actinopteri > Salmoniformes > Salmonidae > Oncorhynchus > Oncorhynchus masou. The sequence continues at coordinate 30,330 of NW_027016861.1, forward strand.
CATTTACATCAGACAGTTTACAAATGTCTCAAACATCTCTTATCAGAAACAAGTTGCCAACAATAGAGTGATTAGGTACACAGTAGAACTGGTCCTTGTGGACCAACTATCCCAGATACTCTTTCAACCTGTATGAGAGACATTTAGAAACAATTTTGTATTCAGCGCACAGCAAAGCAACAGGTCTCCATTTTTTAATGAGAGCCAAACCCCCCTTTTTTGGCAACAGTGAAAGCACCTCACGTTGACAGGATACAGGAAGAGAACCCTCACGTTGACAGGATACAGGAAGAGAACCCTCACGTTGACAGGATACAGGAAGAGAACCCTCACGTTGACAGGATACAGGAAGAGAACCCTCACGTTGACAGGATACAGGAAGAGAACCCTCACGTTGACAGGATACAGGAAGAGAACCCTCACGTTGACAGGATACAGGAAGAGAACCCTCACGTTGACAGGATACAGGAAGAGAACCCTCACGTTGACAGGATACAGGAAGAGAACCCTCACGTTGACAGGATACAGGAAGAGAACCCTCACGTTGACAGGATACATGAAGAGAACCCTCACGTTGACAGGATACAGGAAGAGAACCCTTACGTTGACAGGATAAATGAAGAGAACCCTCACGTTGACAGGATACAGGAAGAGAACCCTCATGAAAGGATTCACACAGCACTTCATAAAAATCCCCAATAGACCCCCAAAAGTGCTTATAAAACTCAGATGGTAAACCATCGATGCCAGGGGCTCGGCCTGTTGAGAGCTGCATAACTGCTGTGGACAGCTCTTGCAGTGTAATGTCCAATGCGACTCTCTGCTCAGGTCCCAAATCAGGTCCCAATTGAGGAAGACCGTGTAACTGTTCAGTACACAGAGAGTCACAATCCTCTGCCTTATAGAGGGCCGAGTAGAAATCTACGACATGTTGACGCATTTCACTGTCATCCGTGGTCACCTTCCCACCAGGGAGACGAAGGCAGACCATCTGTTTACGTTGCAATGTCGACTGTTCTAGTTTTTTTTTAAAGCACTAGGAGCATCCATATCCTTGAGGGAAGCGAAACGAGACCTAATCAAGGCACCCTTCACTCTTTCATGCAGAAACAACCTCAGTTCATGTCTCTTGTCCTGTAAGTTCATGACTAGTCCAGGGTCGTTCTGAGTGAGCAGCTTCAATTCAATAAACTTGATGTCCTGTTCAAGGGTCTTGATAGTCTCTTTAACTTCAATTTGAGACAGAGTAATATACTGTTGACAAAATACTCGTATGTGGGCCTTCCCAACCTCCGACCATTGTCTCAAGGACTCAAAATTCCCTTTTGTAACCCTCCATTGTTCCCAAAACAACAAAAACCTTTCACAAAACATAACATCATGTAACTATTTAACATTAAAATACCAGTAAGGTGATGACCTTCGTGGACAGGACGTGAATATCAACAGTAACAATATGATGATCAGAGAAACCCACAGGAGTAATGTCACACCTTCCAACCCTACTACAGTATTGCTCAGATACATACAAGCTGTCTAGCCTTGCTGCACTGACACGACCTTCATTAACCTTTAGCCATGTGTACTGCCTAACTTTCGCATTCCTTACTCTCCACACATCAGAAAGCTCAAAGTCAGTTAATAGGCCAGACAGGCAAGTGGCTGACCGCTGGTGAGGGTTTTCAGCGGCGCGATCAACAGTAAAATCCACTGTACAGTTCCAGTCCCCCCCTAAATCCATACACCCCTCTTGGTCACACTGTCTTAAGGTTTCCTTTATTTGATCAAATACAGCAATACGCTCTGTACCCTCATTAGGAGCATAAACATAAAAAAATGTTTTTTTAAAACATAACATCCACCTTGGCCAATAAAACCCGATCCATGACAATCTCTGTTGTCGATACCACAGTCACCCCTAAACCTGAGGAAAACAAGATTGCCACCCAATTACTGAAATTAGTACCGTGACTGAGTATATGCTGCCCCTCCCACCACATACCCCAGTCAACCTCATTTTCCTCATCACTATGTGTCTCCTGTAGGAAAACTACATTAAGCCTTTTCTGTTTTATTACTTCTAATATCCAAGCCCTCTTATTCCTGTCCCTTCCCCATTAATATTGAGAGAACCTACCCTTAGTACCTCCATGTAGAAAAGAGAAAAGAAAGCAGAAGAAACCACAGAGAAACCAAAGATTAAAAAAGACACCCTATGAAGCATGATTCTCATCATTGTTTTAATCTTCCCTTATTAACCTGAACACGTTTCCCACCACCTTTTGCTGCTGCAATAGCAGTATCAAATTTCCTCAAGCGAAACCGCTTCTCACTCAATTGGTCTAACCCCACAGTCTTCTGTAACATCACAACTGACCTCACAAACTTATCAACATCAAAATAATCTGCCAATTTGACAGATTTCCCAAAAGTCTGATCCAGAAACCCATTTACCTCCTCTAGATGGTAAATTGAGTCCTCACCAGCTGCTGTCATATCAAAAGAGATATCCTTCTCCTGATCCTCCTCAGCTGAGGCCACAGACACCTGACTCCCCTCTGCCACATCCCTTTCAACACTCCCCACTTGCACCCCATCACTCGTACCAGGCATCTCCTCCACTACCTGGGAGACTAGCCCCACCTGAACCTCATTACTCGTAGTGGGCATCTCCTCCACTACCTGGGAGACTAGCCCCACCTGAACCTCATTACTCGTAGTGGGCATCTCCTCCACTACCTGGGAGACTAGCCCCACCTGAACCTCATTACTCGTAGTGGGTATCTCCTCCACTACCTGGGAGACTAGCCCCACCTGCCGTAGTGGGTATCTCCTCCACTACCCAGCCCCACCTGAACCTCATTACTCGTAGTGGGCATCTCCTCCACTACCTGGGAGACTAGCCCCACCTGAACCTCATTACTCGTAGTGGGCATCTCCTCCACTACCTGGGGCCTAGCCCCACCTGCCGTAGTGGGCATCTCCTCCACTACCTGGGAGAACCCCACCTGAACCTCATTACTCGTAGTGGGCATCTCCTCCACTACCTGAGCCTAGGAGCCTGAACCCCAGCACTCGTAATGGGCTACCTGGGACATGAACCCCAGCACTCGTAATGGGCATCTCCTCCACTACCTGGGAGCCTAGCTCCACACTGAATGGGCACTACCTGGGAGCCCCAGCACTCCACGTGAACCCCAGCACTCGTAATGGGCATCTCCTCCACTACCTGGGAGCCTAGCTCCACATGAACCCCAGCACTGTAATGGGCCCCCTCCTGGGAGCCTAGCCCCATCTAGCTCCACATGAACCCCAGCACTGTGGGCATCTCCTCCACTACCTGGGAGCCTAGCTCCACATGTAATACTCCACTACCTGGGAGCCTACTCCACATGAACCCCAGCACTGTAATGGGCATCTCCTCCATCTCCTCCACTGAACCCCAGCACCTGGGAGCCTAGCTCCACATGAAGCACCGTAATGGGCATCTCCTCCACTACCTACCCCATGAACCCCTCGTACTCATGGGCACCTGGGAGCCTAGCTCACCAGTACCTGGGAGCCTAGCTCCACATGAACTGGCATCTCCTCCACTACCTGGGAGCCTTCAGCATCGTAATGGGCATCTCCTCCACTACCTGGGAGCCTAGCTCCACATGAACCCCAGCATATGGGCATCTCCTCCACTACCTGGGAGCCTGCTCCACATGAAACATTGGGCATCTCCTCCACTACCTGGGAGCCTAGCTCCACATGAACCCCCTCTTGTACCCCATTACTCTGTGAGCATCTCCTCCACTCAACATGAACCCCTCCTGGACCCCATTACTCATAGTGAGCATCTCCTCCACTACCTGGGAGCCTAGCAACAGGTAATGAGCATCTCCTCCACTACCTGGGAGCCTAGCTCCACATGAACCCCCTCCTTTACCCCAGCTCGTACTGGGCACTTGCTCACCAGTCTGAGGAACTGGCTCTTCAGATCCATCCTTACCTTCTACAACAATACTTTTCTGCTGCATAACATTTCCCTCTAATACAGTTGGGCAACACGGATAAGTTCCTCAGCAGGTGCTTGTGGCTGCTATACCGCTGTCAGCCCACCTCTCCCTACGTCAGTGGGCTCAGGCATTACGATGACCACTTGCGCCCCTCCCTCGGCCTTCTCCCTTTTCGGGCAAACATGTCGCTTATGGCCAACATACCCACACTCAAAACACCGTTGAATACCCGTACTAGCATAAGCCATATACATTATATTGTCATACTTGATTTTAAACGATAACTCTGAAGTCTGCTCCGTTGAGTCCAAAAACATAAACACCTGTCGCCGAAACGACATAACCTGCTTCAACGCCGGGTGTTTGCAACCCAACGGGACAACCTTAATTGAACTGGTGAACTTCCCAAAGCGCAATAACTCGCGCTCCAATAGCTCATTTGGAATACACGGCGGTACATTTGAAATCGTTACCCTTTTTGACGGAGAAAAAAGCGGCGTAAACATTCTTTTAAGAAGTACACCATGCTCAACCATACGATCAACAAGACACTCTTCTTTAAGAAGTACACCATGCTCAACCATACGATCAACAAGACACTCTTCTTTAAGAAGTACACCATGCTCAACCATACGATCAACAAGACACCCTTCTTTAAGAAGTACACCAGACTCAACAATACGGTCTACAAGACACACTTCTTTAAGAAGTACACCAGACTCAACCATACGATCTACAAGACACTCTTCTTTAAGACGTACACCATGCTCAACCATACGATCAACAAGACACTCTTCTTTAAGAAGTACGCCATGCTCAACCATACGATCAACAAGACACTCTTCTTTAAGAAGTACACCATGCTCAACCATACGATCAACAAGACACTTCTTTAAGAAGTACACCATGCTAAACCATACGATCAACAAGTCACTCTTCTTTAAGAAGTACGCCATGCTCAACCATACGATCAACAAGACACTCTTCTTTAAGAAGTACGCCATGCTCAACCATACGATCAACAAGACACTCTTCTTTAAGAAGTACACCATGCTCAACCATACGATCAACAAGACACTCTTCTTTAAGAAGTACACCATGCTCAACCATACGATCAACAAGACACTCTTCTTTAAGAAGTACACCATGCTCAACCATACGATCTACAAGACACTCTTCTTTAAGAAGTACACCATGCTCAACCATACGATCTACAAGACGCTCTTCTTTAAGAAGTACACCATGCTCAACCATACGATCAACAAGGCACTCTCCTTTAAGAAGTACACCATGCTCAACCATACGATCAACAAGACACTCTTCTTTAAGAAATACCCCACCGCTTTATTCATCCGGGATGCGTAAGCAACATTCTCGTATCCTACGGCGACCAGAAACTCCTCCACCGTGACAGTAGCTTCAGTAACACACCTAAAGCCGTGCCGAAGTGACAGGGACGGCATCCCCATTCTGGCTGCCATCCCTGCCAAAATCAGGGTAATTTCGATACGAAAAACAAAATACTTAATTCTACCACAACAAAAATAATAACGTTAATCATACACAGAAGAAAACCAAAAAGAGAGAGAGAGAGTCTGTGCATTGCACAAGAGCATTTAACAACATACAACAGAATCTGTATGATTTTGAAACTGCTTCTGAATTTGGGCAAAACAAAAGCATGTTATTTTCAAATGCCATGCATTATGTTACTAATACTCTCATTGCTACATTGGAGGGACATACTATAGAGTAATTGCTGTACTGTATGTGTATCTATAGTTTTGTTTAATGTTGTGTTAGTGAATGTAAGTTGTTTTGTCTGAAACATTGTTCTTCCTGCTGCTAATGGACCAGATCTCTCTTGAAAAAGAGATGTTATCTCAATGAAAAAAACCTGTATAAATCAAGGTTAAAATGTTACTTAATTTTTTTAATGGGGTTCTCTCTGTGTGTCTATAGGCCTGAGGGTGTTCAGGTGTGTTGGACAGAGACCCTGCAGAGAGGCTTTGTCGAAAACACTGTTCGCCACAGCAAGGTCTCTATCACTCTCTCCCTCACTTTCTCTTTCACTCTCACTTTCTCTCTTTCTTTCTCTTTTTGTACATGTTCAACCTCCCTCCCTCCCTCCAGCTCCTGTGTGTTTAGTTGTCCAACATTCTTTGGCGCTGCCTGTCAGGCATGAAGCTGGTCGCTCTGCATTCAGAATCTAAAGTAGAACACATATCTGACATCTCTGTGTGTGTGTGTGTGTGTGTGTGTGTGTGTGTGTCCACTGGGTGATGGGGCTGATTATAACACACAGGAGTAATATCCCCCTGCAGCAGACAAACGGTACATGTCGTGTCACGTGTATAGAATCTAGATGGAACATTAAGTTACTCTGGTGTACAGGCATTCCCAAACCTCTCTTCCACTTCCCACAGCCGTTCATCTATTGTAGTGCCAGAACACCTGATTCAACTGGTCAAGGTCTTGACAGTTAGTTAGAACTGAAGTAAAGTTGAATGGTTGGTACACAAGGACAGGTTTAGAAAACGTACCTTATTTCATGTACCTACGTGTGATGCGTAGGGTACAGAGAGAATGTGATCGTGTCCTAGACTGTTTGATGTAAACCCAGGCCCCTGTGGCTTGGTTAGGTATGGTGACAGGAAGTGTGTGTGTGTGTGTGTGTGTGTGTGTGTGTGTGTGTGTGTGTGTGTGTGTGTGTGTGTGTGTGTGTGTGTGACAGTGATACAGTAATATCCATCTTTTCTTCTCTGAAAGCACAAAGGATCCTGTCTCTGCAGTTCAGCCTTACAGCCTCCACATCAGTCAAACAGCAGACTTACTTGTTGTGTGTGTGTGTGTGTGTGTGTGTGTGCACGCCAGCTCGACCATACACCCGTCTGAGTGTAAGACCCCAATCAGGGTTGACACATTTCCCTGTCTGCACTGTGGTCAGAACATTCTCTTGAGGAGGAAGATAAACAGACAGAGACACTGTAGAACAGCATAACACAGATAACACATTAATAGCAATTCATGTTAAAGGGAAAGTCCACTCAAAATACACCATCACAAACTCATAAACTCAACGATTTGGCCTTTCAAAGTGACAGACTGCTGTTGTAGTGTGTACCAAATAATTCAGTCTAGAAATTTGATTTGGTTTTATTAGGATCTCCTTTAGTGGTCATTTGGACTAATCGTCCAATAGTCCCTAAACATTCAAATACAATTTATAATACAATCCCATTTTCACATACAGTTTAACACACTGTTACAAAAATAGATAGCTCTTTACTGTGTAGAACACATCACGTTCTGAAAATCCACTGTAGCACTTGAGACAAATAAACAAAGAAAATTCATTATTCGGTCGAGGAATTGAGCCCAAGGCAGAGAGAGAGAAAAGAGGAGAGATGAAAGAGAGATGGGGGGAGGGAGGGAATGTGAAGAGTCTCCATAAACACAGGGACAATAAGAACCCTGTGACTGATCCACCCTGTGGAGAAAGAGAGAGAGGAGAGGAGGAGGGATGGAGGAGAGAGGGGTATGTATATGTCAGAGGGGATTTGACCAAATAAGCCCCATAACATACGCACACACACTCACACCAGGTAGCCTGTGAGTCACAAGACAGTGTTAGCCCACTTAACTAATGCCTAGTCTTTAGATCTCAAGCAGAGTATTGGTCATCCCTCTAGTGTGGTTCAGCACACAAACTCCTCTCAGTTTCCATAATGCTAGATCCTATCTGCTGATTCAGAGGGCTAGAACACTGACCGTAGCAGACCATGGCATCCCAAATGGTCCCATATTCCCTTTATAGTGCACTAGTTTTGACGAGGGCTCATAAGGTTCACTACAGGGAATAGGGTGCTATTTGGGACACAGACCCAAACCCTCAGTCCCGTCTGTCAAAATGTCAGCTGCGCTGGTGCTGCTGCCTGCCTGCTTGGGGCTAGACACTCAGACACACTCCACTTAATATCTCCACTATAGGATCAGCCAGGGAGAGAGGGAATGACTGAAAGAGAGAGAGGAGGGTAGGCGGGGAGAAATGAAATGACAGGGGGAAAATGTAATCTAATTCAGTCCCCTAAATGAAGTGTGCTGTCAGCTTTATCTCTGAGCACCTCTCCGTCTCTCTCTCTCTCTCTCTCTCTCTCTCTCTCCCCCTCTCTCTCTCACTCTCTCCTCCATTCTCTCTCTCCCCCTCACTCTTTCCCCCTCTTATTCGCTCCTACCCTCTCTCTCTCCCCCTCTCTTCCCTCTCTATCTCCATCTCTCTCTCCCCCTCTCTCCATATCTCTATCCCCGTCTCTCTCCATCTCTCGCTCCCAGCCTCTCTCCCCCTTCTCTTTCCCCCTCTTATTCTCTCCTACCCTCTCTCTCTCTCCCCCTCTCTCTTACCTCTCTATCTCTCTATCCCCCTCTCTCTCCATCTCTCTCTCCCCCTCTCTCTACATCTCTCACTCCCCCTTTCCCATTCCCCTTTCTATTTCTTTCCCCCTCTCTCTCCCCTCTCTCCCCCTCTCCCAATCTCTCTCTCCTCCTCTCTCCATATTTCTCTCCCCCCACTCTCTCCCACCTCTCCCCCTCTCTCTAACCCTCTCTCTCCCCATCTCTCGCTCCCCCTCTTTCTCCCCCTCTCTCTCCCCTTCTGCCATTCCCCTTTATATTTCTATTCTCCCCCCCTCTCTCCACCTCTCTCTCCCCTTCTCTCTCTCCCTCTCCCCTTCCCTCTCCCCTTCTCTCTCCCCTTCTCTCTCTGCCACTCCCCTTCTCTCTCCCCCTCTCCATCGCTCTCCCCCCTCTCTCTCCCCTTTTCTCTCCCCCTCTCTCTCCCCATTTCTCTCTCTCCCCCTCTCCCCCTCTCTCTCCCCTTCTCTCTCTCCATCTCTCTCTCCCCCTCTCTCACCCCTTCTCTCTCTCCCTCGCCCCTTCTCTCTCTCCCTCGCCCCTTCTCTCTCTCCCTCTCTCTCCCAACTCCCCTTCTCTCTACCCTTCTGTCCCCTTCTGTCCCCTTCTCTCCCCTTCTCTCCCCTTCCCTCTCCCCTTCTCTCCCCCTCTCTCTCCCCCTTCTCTCTCCCCCTCCCCCCTTCCCTCTCCCCTTCTCTCCCCCTTCTCTCTCCCCCTCCCCCTTCCCTCTCCCCTTCTCTCTCCCCTTCTCTCCCCATCCCCCTTCTCTCTCCCCTCCCTTTCTCTCCCCATCCCCCTTCCTCTCCCCCTCCCTCTCCCCTTCTCCCTCTCCCTTTCTCTCCCCCTCTCCCCTTCTCTCTCCCTCTCCCCTTTTCTCTCTCCCTCTCCCCTTCTCTCTCTCTCCCCTTTTCTCTCCCCTTCTCTCTCCCTTCTCTCCCATCTCCCCTTCTTCTCTCTCCCCTCCCTCTCTCCCTCTCCCCTTCTCTCTCCCCTTCTCTCTCCCCTTCTCTCTCCCCTTCTCTCTCCCTTTCTCTCGCACTCTCCACTTCTCTCTCCCCCTCCCCCTTCAGAACTAACAGTGGGTTCTGTGTCAGTAACAGAACCAACAGTGGGATCTGTGTCAGTAACAGAACCAACAGCGGGATCTGTGTCAGTAACAGAACCAACAGCGGGATCTGTGTCAGTAACAGAACCAACAGCGGGATCTGTGTCAGTAACAGAACCAACAGCGGGATCTGTGTCAGTAACAGAACCAACAGTGGGATCTGTGTCAGTAACAGAACCAACAGTGGGTTCTGTGTCAGTAACAGAACCAACAGTGGGATCTGTGTCAGTAACAGAACTAACAGTGGGATCTGTGTCAGTAACAGAACTAACAGTGGGATCTGTGTCAGTAACAGAACTAACAGTGGGATCTGTGTCAGTAACAGAACCAACAGTGGGATCTGTGTCAGTAACAGAACCAACAGTGGGATCTGTGTCAGTAACAGAACTAACAGTGGGATCTGTGTCAGTAACAGAACTAACAGTGGGATCTGTGTCAGTAACAGAACTAACAGTGGGATCTGTGTCAGTAACAGAACTAACAGTGGGATCTGTGTCAGTAACAGAACCCAACAGTGGGATCTGTGTCAGTAACAGAACCCAACAGTGGGATCTGTGTCAGTAACAGAACCCAACAGTGGGATCTGTGTCAGTAACAGAACCCAACAGTGGGATCTGTGTCAGTAACAGAACTAACAGTGGGATCTGTGTCAGTAACAGAACTAACAGTGGGATCTGTGTCAGTAACAGAACCCAACAGTGGGATCTGTGTCAGTAACAGAACTAACAGTGGGATCTGTGTCAGTAACAGAACTAACAGTGGGATCTGTGTCAGTAACAGAACTAACAGTGGGATCTGTGTCAGTAACAGAACTAACAGTGGGATCTGTGTCAGTAACAGAACTAACAGTGGGATCTGTGTCAGTAACAGAACTAACAGTGGGATCTGTGTATACGCTACATGGATTAACTCTAAGGTGACAAGGATAACTATGTTTGATCAACATATTCTGCTACAAGCGTTTCTAGCTATCGTTATACACTGAGTATATCAAACATTAGGAACACCTTTCTTAATACTGACTTGCACCCCTGGTCTGCAGGGTGGGGTGTTACTGTTTCACAGCAGCAGTGAGCTTGGCTCCACACGACAGTCACTAAGGCCTGCCTGTCCCTCCAGGCCAGGGGAACGCTGGGCGCTGGCCAACACAGGGTGGACCCTCCCTCTCACACACACACTTTTAATTAGCCGTTGCTGGGTCAGGGATGAGCCTGGCAGGCATTTGTGTGTGGTCGCCTCTCTGCAGGCCCAGACTATTACACTCACAAACAGGAGGTGCTAATGGCCCTGGTCCCAACCGTGCTGTTATAGGACATCACACACACACACACACACACACACATACATACATACATACATACATGCACGCACGCACGCACGCACACACACACACTACGTAGATCTCAGTCTCACCTTGCCAATTACTGTGTGTTTGTTTGTTGTGGCTCTTCTGAGATTAATTAATATTTCTGCTCTTTAATAAGGCTCTGTCACACCCCTGCTGGTGCTCTGAGAGATGGACACACACACACACACACACATCACTTACACCTCTAGTTAATTGCTTTCCCCTTAACCCATCCTCTCTCCTGCTGTCCTTTCTATCTCTCTCTCTTCCTCTCTCTCTTTTCCATCTCCCCTCCCTCTCAGTGTGCTGTGTATGTTTCTCAGCAGTCATCTCACGTAGTCACAATTCTGCTTCCACAAATAGATTTCTCCAATCTGATTAAGCCCATGTACACACACACACACATGTACACACACATGTACACACACACATACGCACGTACACACACACACACACACACACAGTCACGCACACACTCACTCACTCACGAAGGCACATGCACAAACACGTACACAGTGTTGCAGTATTTAGCAGAATGTGAGTGTATAGGAGCTGTCCGTGGTTCTAACTCCCTGGTGCTGAATCGACAACACAGGAACCTCCTCCACCATGTAACCATACATACTCTCAGAACCAGTTGCCAGCAGTGGACAAGATCCTAACTAGATGTTTCCCCCTTAACTCCCTCCCTCCCTCCCTCCCTCCCTCCCTCCCTCCCTCCCTCCCTCCCTCCCTCCCTCCCTCCCTCCCTCCCTCCCTCCCTCCCTCCCTCCCTCCCTCCCTCCCTCCCTCCCTCCCTCCCTCCCTCCCTCCCTCCCTCCCTCCCTCCCTCCCTTAATCCTAATGAATAGAGAGAGGCAAATGTTATTTCTCTCTCTCTCTCTCTCTCTCTCTCTCTCTCTCTCCTAACACAGCACTGTCAATCTGGCCCTCATCACAGTGTGTGTGTGTGCAGTCATTAGTTCAGCGTCATGACTATCTCAGTGTCAGTCCCCCTCCCCCCCACTATTCCTTTTCTCTCTCCTCTCTAATCTGAAGAAGCCATTTGATATCTCTGTCTCTCAGCAGCTTGTGGGTTTGTTCTGACAATCCTGCAGTTACATACAGCACCATAACATACCACCCCTTATAATATCATATTAGAATAATAGTCCTTCCCCCTTCACCACAGCCATTAATTCATATTCCCATGACTGACAGTAAGCCTTGTGGTGTGTGTGTGTGTGTGTGGTTAATGAACAATGTGTAACCTGCCTGTTCTGTGAAATCCTCTTAACTCTGCCAGGCTGTAAAAGACCTCAGAGGTAGTTAATGTAAGAGAGGAGAAGGAGGGATGAGCACTCGTTTAATCCTAACGTCACTTTCTCCCCTTACCTCTTTCACAATCTCTCTCTCCCTCTCTCTCTCTCTCTACAGAAATAGTATTGTCTTGGCTACAAATTAAAACACTATTCATTCAGTGTTGTGAGGCAAATGATGTGGTGAACTTTCAGGAAAGTACGTTGTGTGGCTGGAAGGCATATTTAGATTGAATTCCACAGAATGCCAACTTTACACACACACAGAGAGATGAACATACATCACTTACACCTCTATCTAAATGCTTACCCTTTAACCTGTCTTCCTTAACACTAGACACCAACTGCTCTGCTTCAATAGGCCCACACTCACTACCAGCACCCCGGTGTGTTCAAGTATTCTGGTGTTCCTGACCTTTGTTTTCCAGGCATTGTTGGATGGAGGCATTCTATCAGCGGAGGGAGGGGGGTAGGGGGTGAGTGAGGGAGGGAGGGAGGGACTTTGTGTGTGCTGTGGGGGCAGGTTTAGATTTAATGGCTGGACTGGGGCTAAATGAGCTGAATTAATAGGCTCTGCTCCCCATAGTTACATGCCCCCTAAACATGCACTGACGTGTGTGTTCATTAATGAGCTTGTCTGCCCACCATTTCATGCTCCCTGAACCTAGCCTGAAGTGGGCGTCTGCAATGATTTTATTCATGAACATTTTCAGTGCCTTAAGAAACTATTCACACCCCTTGAATTGTTCCACATTTTGTTGTGTTACAGTCTGAATTGAAAATGGATTAAATTGAGATCGTTTTTGGTCACTGACCTACACAATACCCCATCATGTCAAAGTGGAATTATTTTTATTTATATTTTTACACATTAATAAAAAATGAAAAGCTGAAATGTCTTGAATCAATAACTATTCAGCCCCTTTGTTATGGCAGACTAAATACACGCGGAAGTTAAAATATGTTTAACAAGTCACATAAGTTGTATGGACTCATTCTGTGTGGAATAATAGTGTTTAACAGGATTTCTGAATGATTTCTGAGTAGCTGTACCTCACACAGTAGAGCAGTGGATTTCAAACAGGTTCAACCACAAAGACCAGGTTCAACCACAAAGACCAGGTTCAACCACAAAGACCAGGTTCAACCACAAAGACCAGGTTCAACCACAAAGACCAGGTTCAACCACAAAGCAATTCACTTTTTGTCCTGAATACAACATGTTTTGTTTGGGACAAATCCAATACAACACATCACTGATTACCCCTCTCCATATTCTCAAGCATAGTGGTGGATGCGTCATGTTATGGGTATGCTTGTAATCGTTAAGGACTGGGGAGTTTTTCATGGAATGGAGCCAAGCACAGGCAGGAGTTAAGCACAGGCAGAATCCTAGATCAAAACCTGGTTCAGTCTGCTTTCAGCCAGACACTGGGAGATGAATTCCCCTTTCAGCAGGACAATAACCTAAAACACAAGGCCAAATCTACACTGGAGTTGCTTAACAAGAAGACATTGAATGCTCCTGAGTGGCCGAGTTACAGTTTTGACCTAAATCTGCTGGAAAACATATGGCAACACCTGAAATGGTTTAGCAATAATCAACAACCAATTTGACAGCGCTTGAAACATTTTGAAAAGAATAATGGGCAAATGTTGCACAATCCAGGTGTGAAAAGCTCTTAGAGAATTAACCAGAAAGACTCACAGCTGTAGTCGCTGACAAATGTGAATCTAACATGTATTGACTCAGGGGGTTGAATACTTATCTAATCAAGATATACTATTATTATAATATAGTATTTTGTGTAGATCGTTGACGAAAAATGACAATTAAAACCATTTGAATCCCACTTTAACACAACAAAACACGTAAAAAGTCAAGTCAAGGGGTGTGAATACTTTCTGAATCCACTGTAAAGACATTGGGAATACAAATTGACTCCCCAAAAAGTTCTGAGGATTCACAAAAACAACGCTGTGTGTAGCTAGGTTTTGGCTCAGTGGTAAAAGCTTATTCCCAGGTGACCACATTGATCCTGTGTTCTGTATGAGAAGGGAACTCTGCTATCATTTACAATACCCTCTATCCCTGCTGCCTCACCGAGTCTTTTTCTCTTGGGTGGGTGAAGCTCTGTACAACAAAGGCTTTTGGGCCAGGCTGTGTGTGTGTGTACGTTTACCAGAGGGTCTGTGGCTCTGAGCAGATCACCAGAACAATGCATTTTGGGGTTCTTTGTCAGAGGGCTTACACATTGGAGACCCAGGAGGAGAGCGAGCGAGAGGACAGAAGAAGACGACAGAAGAAGGGGAGAGAGAGATTGAGGGTGATGAAATGGTAGTGCACTACATGTAAGGGATAGGGCTCTGGTCAAAAGTCTCCTGTGCTTCTGAGAGGAAACCTATGGCAAATCTCTGCTTCTGCAGGGACACAAACACAGGATATGGTGTTTCCTCAGCATGTTTCCTCTGCTGTTATATTACTGTCTGATTAAACTGGAATTAATGAGACCCACAGGAATGATACACCACCTCCTTTATATCTCTCCCTCTAGTTATCACTCCATCCCTTCCTCCCCGAACCGCTCCCTTACATCCCTCACTCCAGTCTTCACACCAACCCTGCCTGTGCCTCTTCTCCTTTCCCCCTCTCCATCAGACCTGAACTCGGGTAGACGTAACATAGTAAATGTAAATCTCCCTCCCTCCATTTAGTATGTTTCAAATGGAATGTACTCATTTGTGGATCTCCATCCTCAATTTGATGTTATACTGTATGTTACGTTTCAAATGGTATTTCTTTTTTTGTGGATCTCCAGCATCCATTTTGTATGATATTTTACGAATACAAATGTGTATACTGTATGTTACAAATTTCAATTTGTACAATATGTTTTGAATTTGCAATATGTATGATATTGAATTCCTGGTTGTTGTGGCTAACGTTAGCTAGGCAAGGGGTTAGGGTTAAAATTAGGGTTAAGGTTAAGTTTGGGGTTGGGTAAGGGGAAGTGTTAGCTAACATGCTAAGTAAACTCAGCAAAAAAAGAAACGTCCTCACACTGTCAACTGCGTTTATTTTCAGCAACGTGTAAATATTTGTATGAACATAAGATTCAACAACTGAGAAACTGAACAAGTTCCACAGACATGTGACTAACAGAGATTTAATAATGTGTCTGTGAACAAAGGGGGGGGGGGGTCAAAATCAAAAGTAACAGTCAGTATCTGGTGTGGCCACCAGCTGCATTAAGTACTGCAGTGCATCTCCTCCTCATGGACTGCACCAGATTTGTCAGTTCTTGCTGAGATGTTACCCCACTCTTCCACCAAGGCACCTGCAAGTTCCCGGACATTTCTGGTGGGAATGGCCCTAGCCCTCACCCTCCGATCCAACAGATCCCAAACATGCTCAATGAGATTGAGATCCGGGCTCTTTGCTGGCCATGGCAGAACACTGACATTCCTGTCTTGCAGGAAATCACGCACAGAATGAGCAGTATGGCTGGCGGCATTGTCATGCTGGAGGGTCATGTCAGGATGAGCCTGCAGGAAGGGTACCACATGAGGGAGGAGGATGTCTTCCCTGTAACGCACAGCGTTGAGATTGCCTATAATGACAACAAGCTCAGACCGATGATGCTATGACACACCGCCCCTGACCATGACGTACCCTCCACCTCCAAATCGAGGTGTAACGCTCTTTCCTTCGACGATGAACTCAAATCCGACCATCACCCCTGTTGAGACAAAACTGCGACTCGTCAGTGAAGAGCACTTTGCCAGTCCTGTCTGGTCCAGCGACGGTGGGTTTGTGCCCATAGGGGACCTTGTTGCCGGTGATGTCTGGTGATTACCTGCCTTACAACAGGCCTACAGGCCCTCAGTCCAGTCTCTCTCAGCCTATTGCGGACAGTCTGAGCACCAATGGAGGGATTGTGCGTTCCTGTACCTGTCCCGCAGGTGTGATGTTTAGATGTATCTATCCTGTGCAGGTGGTGTTACACGTGGACGATCAGCTGTCCATCCTGTCTCCCTGTAGCGCAGTCTTAGGCAGCTCACAGTACGGACACTGCAATTTATTGCCCTGGCCACATCTGCAGTCCTCATGTCTCCTTGCAGCATGCCTAAGGCACGTTCACACAGATGAGCAGGGACCCTGGGAAATCTTTATTTTGTTGTTTTTCAGAGTCCGTAGAAAGGCCTCTTTAGTGTCCTAAGTTTTCATAACTGTGACCTTAATTGCCTACCGTCTGTAAGCTGTTAGTGTCTTACTGACCTTCCACAGGTGCATGTTCATTAATTGTTTATGGTTCATTGAACACGCATGGGAAACAGTGTTTAAACCCTTTACAATGAAGATTTGTGAAGTTATTTGGATTTTTACCAATTGTCTTTGAAAGACAGGGTCCTGAAAAAGGGACATTTATTTTTTTGCTGAGTTAAGTTGCAAAGTTGCTAAAATGCTGAAGTTGTCCATAATGTGATTTGAACATGCAACCTTGGGGTTTGAGTTATATGGCCAACCAACCTCCCTCCTTTCGGTTTTGGCTTAACGTATCTTCCGTCTAACCAAACGTACCATGTCATACTCATTTGAGTGTCACAGATTTAAATGTACTATGTTAAGTGTACTCTTTGAGGCCAGGCTGCTCCATCACCCACACCCCTCTCTCTAACCTCTCTGTCCCCCTTCCTTTTCTCCTTTACTCTGTGAACCTCAGGCTCTCCTCTCTACCTCCTCTCCTCTCCATCTCTCCTCTCCACCTCCTCTCCTCTCCACCTCCTCTCCACCTCCTCTCCTCTCCACCTCCTCTCCACCTCCTCTCCTCTCCACCTCCTCTCCACCTCCCTCCTCCACCTCCTCTCTCTCCTCTCCACCTCCTCTCCACCTCCCTCCTCTCCACCTCCTCTCCACCTCCCTCCTCTCCACCTCCTCCACCTCCTCTCCACCTCCTCTCCTCTCCACCTCCTCTCCTCTCCACCTCCTCTCCACCTCCTCTCCTCTCCACCTCCTCTCCACCTCCTCTCCTCTCCACCTCCTCTCCACCTCCTCTCCTCTCCACCTCCTCTCCACCTCCTCTCCATCTCTCCTGTTCTTCATCTCTCATGTTCTCCATCTCTCATGTTCTCCATCTATCGCTCCAAACCTCCAAATTTCCACCCATTTCCACCCAATCTTTCCTCACTGTGTGTGCGTGTGAGAGAGAGTTTGTGTGTTATTTGTGTGGTATGGTTGGCCTCTGTTTCTACATCCAGTGGAGGAAGAAGATTTTGACGAATCAGCAGGCGTCACGCTGCAGAGCTCATAAATATTTAATCAGGGGCGTCACAGACTTATACACACACACACACACACACACACACACACACACACACACACACACACACACACACACACACTTATACTGTGCAATGTAAGTTAGAGGACACAACTGACTGTTCCATGTCCTCCCTTTGCAGAAACTCTGTGTCTGTCTGTCTGCTTACATGTGTGCTTCTCTCTTCACAGTCTCAGTATAAGTATGTCTCCAGTGGTCCAGAACTTGTTTATTCATTCATACAAAATATACTTCATTATAACTGACACTGACACTGAGAACATAAAGAGAAAATGTGTCTGTGTGTGTAGCTGTGAGGCTGCATCTTGTGCAGTGTTAATGCGGTGTTCCATGCCACTTCTCATTAGAGTGATAAGTCGTGTGTGTGTTCCTGTTTCGCCACAGGGTAATTGAGGATAAGGCCTGCATGGTGATGGTGTGTCTCTTTTCGCTCTCATCCTGCAGGTTGTTGCACTTGTTTCAACACCTATGTTTAGTGTTGTCAATGTGTGAGACTGTAAACATGTTTGTGTGAGACAGTGTATAAATGTGTGTGACCGTGTCTGATGCATTATTGAAGAACAATCGCTTTGCCTTCTCTCTCCTCTCTCGCTCTCCCTCACTTTCTATTTCTCTCTATCTCTCTATCTCTCGCTCTTTCTCTCTCTCTCTCTCTCTTCATCTCTCTGTTCCATGTGTAATCAGGTGTGTGTTTCTCAGTGTAAATCAAACAGTGTATCTGTCTACTGAGCTCTGTCTCGTTTGCTGTCCTTCCAGAAGGAACATAAAAGTTGCATAAAAGGAACATAAAAGTTTCAAGCCAGTCACCGTTAGTCCTCTTTTCTTCCCATCTCCCTCCCTTTCTTCTCTCGTCATTCTGGTTTCATCTTAATCAAAGGAGGCTGTAGGAGGGAGAGAGAGAGAGAGAGAGGCAAAGAAAATAGTCCTCTCGTCCAGCTGGGGCTGAGTTCACACACCTGTTCTACTAACACACTGAAGCCTCAAGACCAGAACATTCAAACAAATCAGAATAAACCAAATGACAACACAGTCAAAACAGAAGTCCATTACTTATTGGGAAGCACAAAGCACAATGCAGTGTTATCGGACCGTAAACTGGAAAGGACACCGTGGCAAACGGTTTGAACCGTGTTACTGATCAAAACCTTAGGAAAACCTTGACAAAGTACAGGCTCAGGGAGCACAGCCTTGCCATTGAGAAGGGTAGACACAGGAAAACCTGGCTCCCTGTAGAGGAAAGGCTGTGCAACCACTGCACCACAGAAAAACCAGAGACAGAGCTGCATTTCCTGACAAAAAACAAACAAACAATTAGTGGGTGTAAATGAAATAAACCCTTTTTCAAGGTTTCAAAAACCTCTCTGATGAGAATAGGCTACCTGTCCTGTTGGGGAAGGAGACAGAGAGCTGTAGGTTGGCAGCGCACTGCATTGCTGCCTGCCATAAAATGAGGGACAGACCAGCCAACCTACACATGTCCTCTATGATATTGTTATTGTTCATTGTAGGGTTATTTTGACCCTTGATTATTTTTGTTACTGTTGTCTCGTTGACAATAATGATTATTATTATTCTTATGTTAATAATGTACATCTCCAAAGTACGCTTTGGTAATATGTATAGTGTTATGTTACGCCAATAAAGCACATTTGATTGAAATTGAGAGAGAGAGAGAAAAGAAGGGAGAGGGAGAGAAATACTTCAGTAGTTCTGTCCTTCTCTTAGTGCAGACAGACAGACTAGCTGCTATATGTCTGAGGAGACACATTTCTATAGACGCCACACTGAGAGGACTGACAGGACACAAGACAAGGGAAAAACAGCAGAGAAAGGCAAAGACATTAAATAGCCATGCAATATAACTAAATGTGTAAATAGTATAATCCTATCTGTCAAATCAGGACTGTTTGGGAGCAAGTACAATAGTTTCTTCTCTTAATGAGATGCCTCTACTGTGTGGGCAAGCTTCCTCAGGTGTAGTGTGTGTGTGTGTATGTGTATGTGTGTGTGTGTGTGTGTGTGTGTGTGTGTGTGTTGTGATAGTGTTTTTGTCCTGTCGTCTCCTCTCTGTCCCAGTCAGCTTGTTTAATGGGTAAACACATGTCCAGACATCTGCTCTGCACTGACAGGTGGCAGTGTGTGTGTGTGGTTTTAGGGGGGTGAAGGT
>NW_027016862.1:0-29455 GCF_036934945.1 Oncorhynchus masou masou
GACTGTAGACTAGCAGTAAGTGAGGGGACCAGTCTGTGACTGTAGTCTAGCAGTAAGTGAGGGGACCAGTCTGACTGTAGTTTACTGTAGTCTAGCAGTAAGTGAGGGGACCAGTCTGTGACTGTAGACTAGCAGTAAGTGAGGGGACCAGTCTGTGACTGTAGTCTAGCAGTAAGTGAGGGGACCAGTCTGTGACTGTAGTTTACTGTAGTCTAGCAGTAAGTGAGGGGACCAGTCTGACTGTAGTTTACTGTAGGCTAGCAGTAAGTGAGGGGACCAGTCTGTGACTGTAGTTTACTGTAGGCTAGCAGTAAGTGAGGGGACCAGTCTGACTGTAGTTTACTGAAGTCTAGCAGTAAGTGAGGGGACCAGTCTGTGACTAGTTTACTGTACTCTAGCAGTAAGTGAGGGGACCAGTCTGTGACTGTAGTCTAGCAGTAAGTGAGGGGACCAGTCTGTGACTGTAGTCTAGCAGTAAGTGAGGGGACCAGTCTGTGACTGTAGTCTAGCAGTAAGTGAGGGGACCAGTCTGTGACTGTAGTCTAGCAGTAAGTGAGGGGACCAGTCTGTGACTGTAGTCTAGCAGTAAGTGAGGGGACCAGTCTGTGACTGTAGACTAGCAGTAAGTGAGGGGACCAGTCTGTGACTGTAGTTTACTGTAGGCTAGCAGTAAGTGGGGGGACCAGTCTGTGACTGTAGTCTAGCAGTAAGTGAGGGGACCAGTCTGTGACTGTAGACTAGCAGTAAGTGAGGGGACCAGTCTGTGACTGTAGACTAGCAGTAAGTGAGGGGACCAGTCTGTGACTGTAGTCTAGCAGTAAGTGAGGGGACCAGTCTGACTGTAGTTTACTGTAGTCTAGCAGTAAGTGAGGGGACCAGTCTGTGACTGTAGACTAGCAGTAAGTGAGGGGACCAGTCTGTGACTGTAGTTTACTGTAGTCTAGCAGTAAGTGAGGGGACCAGTCTGTGACTGTAGTTCACTGTAGGCTAGCAGTAAGTGGGGGACCAGTCTGAATGATACTAGGTCTTGTGTCTTTCCTCTATCCATTCTTGCCCCCCCCCCTATCTCTTGCCTCTCTCCCCCTCCACAGAGTTAGGTCAGGAGTCCCTGCCAATGTCCAGTCAGGCCTCAGTGTCGGCAGCGGGCATGATGCCCTACCTGCAGGCGCAGTCACACCTGGGAACAGCCGTGGGAGGGGAACAGAACGGGGCCTGTATCTACACCACAGCCTCTGACAGGCAACCAGCCCCTCCTGGGACCATGGCGAATGCTCAGCCCCAGGGACAGAGCTACTACCTGGGTCCCCCACCACCCAAAGCTCCAGGGGGCCACCAGCCCGGCCGACACAGCTACAGCAGCACTGAGAGTAGCCCAGCTAGTGGAGTGAGTATAGAGCACAGACACAACACAATGTAACAGCACAACAACACAAGAGCACAACAATACAACAACAACAACACAATGGCATTGACTGAGACACCGGTAGCTCTCTTTCCTGCCAGCCTGCACTAGCTCTCCTGCCCTGCCTTTCGTTTCCTTGGCTGTTGGTTCCTGTCTCTCTCTCTTTCACCAGTCTGTCTCTACCCATCTACTGTATCTGTCTTTTTGTCTGTCCACCTCATCTCCTCCTGTCTTTCCTTCACCCCTTCACTTTAAGGGAGCACTCTAGAGAGAGAGAGATGGCCCTAGGGTTCGCTGGTTTTAGACTGTCGTCTGTCTGTCTGTCTGTCTGTCTGTCTGTCTGTCAGTCAGTCTCTCCCTCTCTCTTTTCCTTTCTGTCTATGTCCTCCTCCTCCTCTCTGTCTCTGACAGATCTGATTTGTTTATGAGTCGGTGTTCTGTGGCCTAGGGCCTATTCGCTGGACTGAGCCCTCAGAAACTCTGGCTTCTTTCACTCACACACACACACACACACTGAAGGGTCTGTTGCCTCAGTATTGAACTTAAATGCACCCCCCCCCACACACTCCCTCGTTAATTCTCTCTCTGGCTCTTCGCTCCCTCTCTCTTCATCTGTCGGTTGCTCTCTTTCTCTCTGGCTCTTCGCTCTCTCTCTCTCTTTATCCCTCTCTGTCTGTCGCTCTCTTTCTCTTCACTCTCTCTCTCTGTCTGTCTCTTCGCTCTCTCTCTCTCTGTCTGTCTCTTCGTTCTCTCTCTGTCTGTCTCTTTCTCTCTGTGTCTCTTTCTCTCTGTCTGTCTCGTTCTCTCTGTCTGTCTCTTTGTCTGTCTCTTTCTCTCTGTCTGTCTCTTTCTCTCTGTCTGTCTCTTTCTCTCTGTGTCTCTTTCTCTCTGTCTCTTTCTCTCTGTCTGTCTCTTTCTCTCTGTCTGTCTCTTTCTCCCTGTCTGTCTCTTTCTCTCTGTCTGTCTCTTTCTCTCTGTCTCTCTCTGTCTGTCTCTGTGTGTGATAACATGACCTGTGTTTCATCATTAGTTTCCTCCCACTCTGGAGAGACTCTTACAGAAGCCACAGGGTCACCTTAAAAGAGCCCACATAACACCATGTGTGTGTCCACCATGCAACCAGGCACTGACATCTGACCTGAGTGGAGTTTATGGGGAGGATAGAACGGACCTTAAGTCACATGATAGAATAACAAGCTGGGATACACACGGCTGTATGGGGTGGCTAGGTAGTTATATAGAGGGCTGATTGTGAGGCAAGCCGGGATACACACGGCTGTATGGGGTGGCTAGGTAGTTATATAGAGGGCTGATTGTGAGGCAAGCCGGGATACACACGGCTGCATGGGGTGGCTAGGTAGTTATATAGAGGGCTGATTGTGAGGCAAGCCGGGATACACACGGCTGCATGGGGTGGCTAGGTAGTTATATAGAGGGCTGATTGTGAGGCAAGCCGGGATACACACGGCTGTATGGGGTGGCTAGGTAGTTATATAGAGGGCTGATTGTGAGGCAAGCCGGGATACACACGGCTGTATGGGGTGGCTAGGTAGTTATATAGAGGGCTGATTGTGAGGCAAGCCGGGATACACACGGCTGTATGGGGTGGCTAGGTAGTTATATAGAGGGCTGATTGTGAGGCAAGCCGGGATACACACGGCTGCATGGGGTGGCTAGGTAGTTATATAGAGGGCTGATTGTGAGGCAAGCCGGGATACACACGGCTACATGGGGTGGCTAGGTAGTTATATAGAGGGCTGATTGTGAGGCAAGCCGGGATACACACGGCTGTATGGGGTGGCTAGGTAGTTATATAGAGGGCTGATTGTGAGGCAAGCCGGGATACACACGGCTGCATGGGGTGGCTAGGTAGTTATATAGAGGGCTGATTGTGAGGCAAGCTAGGTGGCAACACAGTCTTAAAGGGTGTACAGCATTTTGACTTGAACATTTACAGCATTGTTGAATGCATTAATGATACGTTAGTACGATGGGTTGTTCATGACTTGGTTATTTACTTAGGGAACAGTGTGGTAAAGTCCAATGTTATCTCTGTCTGTCTCCAGGCTCCCATCAGTCAGTTCTCTCTCCTTGGTGAACCCCCTAAAGAGATGAAGCTACCTTCCAATCCATACCTGAATCTAGCTAGTGTGTTACCTGGCATGGTGCTGCAAGGTAAAGCACACACACACACACATTCATTGTTATAACCCAGTATAAAGGACATGTTGCTCGTTTTAAGATGTGTCTTATAACTTGTTGGGGCTTGTTATTAAAAAATGACTCACATTAACTATTACAGATGATGTCCTCTTTTTCTGTGTGGATTTGACTGTATTCTCTGTGTGGTTGTTTGGTCTGTCATGCAGCCCCGACGGCCTGTAAAATGCAGACAGGGCAGCCTCTAGTTGGGGTGTACAGCAGTGCTATGCCCCCTGTCTCCCAACCCTCCACTTCCCAAACCCCAGCACCCTACAGCACCGATACCTCTGCAGACTACAGTCACTACAGCCAGGCATACTCACAGGTAACACACACACAGACAAGTGTGTTTACACAGGAGTGAGCACACACCCAAACTGTTGAGCTCTGCACAGTAAGTCATTATGTCTTCCGTGCTTCCTTATAGACACAGGTTGTTCTTGCAATTACTCACAATGGTGTCATGTGTTGGAGAAAGAGTGTGTTGTGCTAGATAGGGTAGTGAAAAGAGGGAGTGGGGAGAGTTAACGAGAGTAAGGAACAATAGGAGATGTATGAGTGAGAGAGTCTGTATGTGTAATGTTTATTGGTCATTTTGATTGTTTTTCACTTTTGTAAATTATCTACCTCACTTGCTTCGGCAATGTTAACACGTTTCCCATGCCAATAAAGCCCCTTGAATTGAATTGAGTAAGAGAAAGATGGGTAAGGGAAGAGGGGGAGATGAACGAGATGGGTAAGGGAAGAGAGGGAGATGAACGAGATGGGTAAGGGAAGAGGGGGAGATGAACGAGATGGGTAAGGGAAGAGGGGGAGATGAACGAGATGGGTAAGGGAAGAGGGGGAGATGAACGAGATGGGTAAGGGAAGAGAGGGAGATGAACGAGATGGGTAAGGGAAGAGGGGGAGATGAACGAGATGGGTAAGGGAAGAGGGGGAGAGGAACGAGATGGGTAAGGGAAGAGGGGGAGAGGAACGAGATGGGTAAGGGAAGAGAGAGAGCGAGGAACGAGATGGGTAAGGGAAGAGGGGGAGATGAACGAGATGGGTAAGGGAAGAGGGGAGATGAACGAGATGGGTAAGGGAAGAGAGGGAGATGAACGAGATGGGTAAGGGAAGAGGGGGAGATGAACGAGATGGGTAAGGGCAGAGGGGGAGAGGAACGAGATGGGTAAGGGAAGAGAGAGAGCGAGGAACGAGATGGGTAAGGGAAGAGAGAGAGCGAGGAACGAGATGGGTAAGGGAAGAGGGAGAGATGAACTAGATGGGTAAGGGAAGAGGGGGAGAGGAACGAGATGGGTAAGGGAAGAGAGAGAGCGTGGAACGAGATGGGTAAGGGAAGAGGGAGAGATGAACGAGATGGGTAAGGGAAGAGGGGGAGATGAATGAGATGGGTAAGGGAAGAGGGGGAGAGGAACGAGATGGGTAAGGGAAGAGGGGGAGAGGAACGATGTGTAAGTGAAGAGGGGGAGATGAACGAGATGGGTAAGGGAAGAGGGCGAGAGGAACAAGATGGGTAAGGGAAGAGGGGGGAGAGGAACGAGATGGGTAAGGGAAGAGGAGAGAGCAGGAACGAGATGGGTAAGGGAAGAGGGGGAGAGGAAACGTAGATGGGTAAGGGAAGAGGGGGAGAGGAAACGAGATGGGTAAGGAAGAGAGAGAGCGAGGAACGAGATGGGTAAGGGAAGAGGGGGAGAGAACGAGATGGGTAAGGGAAGGGGGAGATGAAAGAGATGGGTAAGGGAAAGGGAGGCGAGATGGGAGAAGAGGGCGAGGAACGAGATGGGTTGGAGGAGAGACGAGAGGAGGGAAGGAGGCGAGCGAGATGGGTAAGGGAAGAGGAGGGGGAGGGTAAGGGAGGAGGGAGAGAGAGAGATGGGTTAAAGGAGAGAGAGAGCGAGAGAGATGGGTTGGAGGAAGGAGAGAGGAGGAGAGAGGATGGGTTAAAGGAGAGAGAGAGATGGGTTAGAGAGAGAGAGAGAGATGGGTTAGAGAGGAGAGAGAGAATGGGTTAAAGGAGAGAGAGTGAGATATGGGTTAAAGAAGAGAGAGAGAGAGATATGGGTTAAAGGAGAGAGAGAGAGATGGGTTAAAGGAGGAGAGAGAGATGGGTTAAGGAGAGAGAGAGAGATGGGTTAAAGGGAGGAGAGAGAGATGGGTTAAAGGAGAGAGAGAGATGGGTTAAAGGAGGAGAGAGAGATGGGTTAAAGGAGAGAGAGAGAGAGAGAGAGATGGGAGAGAGAGGAGAGATGGGTTAACGGAGAGAGAGAGAGAGAGATGGGTTAACGGAGAGAGAGAGAGATGGGTTAAAGGAGAGAGAGAGGGAGATAGATGGGTTAAAGGAGAGAGAGAGATGGGTTAAAGGAGAGAGAGATGATGGGTTAAAGGAGAGAGAGAGATGGGTTAGAGGGAGGGAGAGATGGGTTAAAGGAGGAGAGAGAGATGGGCAGAGAGGGAGAGATGGGTAGAGAGGAGAGAGAGATGGGTAGAGAGGAGATGAGATGGGTAGAGAGAGAGAGAGAGATGGGTAGAGAGGAGATGGTAGAGATGGGTAGAGAGGAGAGAGAGATGGTAGAGAGAGAGAGAGATGGTAGAGAGAGAAATGGGTAGAGAGGTTAAATGAGAGAGATGGGTTAAAGGAGAGAGAGAGATGGGTTAAAGGAGAGAGAGAGATGGGTTAGAGGAGAGAGAGTGTGTATTTTGTTCCATCTGGTGCTTCACTCCCCACACACTGCTAGACCATATAAAACAATAGAACAGTATCTCACTCTCTCTCTCTCCAAACCACCATACTACACAACTACTTCTACAGTACCATCAGTTTCCATCTTTCTGTAAAGTAATGTCGTTGTAACGTCGTTGTAAAGTCATGTCATTGTAACGAACTGTGATTGTAATGTAATGTTATTGTAGCGTAATGTGATTATAACGTCATGTGATTGTAGTGTAAAGTGATGTGATTGTAACTTAATGTGATTGTAATGGTATTGTAATGTGATTGTAATGTCATTGTAACATAATGTGATTGTAGCGTAATGCGGATTGTAATGTCATTGTAACATAATGTGATTGTAACATAATGTGATTAACGTAATATGATTGTAATGTCATTGTAATGTAATGTGGGCGTGATTGTATTGTAGGAGGCTATGCAGCAGTGGTACCCTTTTCAAGCCCAGAGCTACAGCACCGCCCCCACAGGAGAGCCAAGCTAAGGACTAGCAAGGAGCACACACAGGTCAGTGTCGTGTGTTCTCAGTTACTGTATTATCCCCAGGGGAACACTGATCAGAATCATAACACAGGTCAGTGTAGTGTGTTCTCAGTTACTGTATTATCCCCCAGGGGAACACTGATCAGAATCATAACACAGGTCAGTGTAGTGTGTTCTCAGTTACTGTATTATCCCCCCAGGGGAACACTGATCAGAATCATAACACAGGTCAGTGTAGCGTGTTCTCAGTTACTGTATTATCCCCCAGGGGAACACTGATCAGAATCATAACACAGGTCAGGGGTGTAGTGTGTTCTCAGTTACTGTATTATCCCCAGGGAACACTGATCAGAATCATAACACAGGTCGATGTCGTGTTCTCAGTTACATGTATTATCCCCCGGGGAACACTGATCAGAATCATAACTTTTAGGTCAAGTGTCGTGTTCTCAGTTACTGTATTATCCCCCAGAGGAACACTGATCAGAATCATAACACAGGTCAGTGTAGTGTGTTCTCAGTTACTGTATTATCCCCCAGGGGAACACTGATCAGAATCATAACACAGGTCAGTGTAGTGTTCTCAGTTACTGTATTATCCCCCAGGGGAACACTGATCAGAATCATAACACAGGTCAGTGTAGTGTGTTCTCAGTTACTGTATTATCCCCCAGAGGAACACTGATCAGAATCATAACACAGGTCAGTGTAGTGTTCTCAGTTACTGTATTATCCCCCAGGGGAACACTGATCAGAATCATAACACAGGTCAGTGTAGTGTGTTCTCAGTTACTGTTTTATCCCCCAGGGGAACACTGATCAGAATCATAACACAGGTCAGTGTAGTGTTCTCAGTTACTGTATTATCCCCCAGGGGAACACTGATCAGAATCATAACACAGGTCAGTGTAGTGTTCTCAGTTACTGTATTATCCCCCAGGGGAACACTGATCAGAATCATAACACAGGTCAGTGTAGTGTGTTCTCAGTTACTGTATTATCCCCCAGAGGAACACTGATCAGAATCATAACACAGGTCAGTGTAGTGTTCTCAGTTACTGTATTATCCCCCAGAGGAACACTGATCAGAATCATAACACAGGTCAGTGTAGTGTGTTCTCAGTTACTGTATTATCCCCAGGGGAACACTGATCAGAATCATAACACAGGTCAGTGTAGTGTGTTCTCAGTTACTGTATTATCCCCCAGGGGAACACTGATCAGAATCATAACACAGGTCAGTGTAGTGTTCTCAGTTACTGTATTATCCCCCAGGGGAACACTGATCAGAATCATAACACAGGTCAGTGTAGTGTTCTCAGTTACTGTATTATCCCCCAGGGGAACACTGATCAGAATCATAACACAGGTCAGTGTAGTGTTCTCATTTACTGTATTATCCCCCAGAGGAACACTGATCAGAATCATAACACAGGTCAGTGTAGTGTGTTCTCAGTTACTGTATTATCCCCCAGGGGAACACTGATCAGAATCATAACACGAGTCCAGTGTAGTGTTCTCAGTTACTGTATTATCCCCCAGGGGAACACTGATCAGAATCATAACACAGGTCAGTGTAGTGTTCTCATTTACTGTATTATCCCCCAGAGGAACACTGATCAGAATCATAACACAGGTCAGTGTAGTGTGTTCTCAGTTACTGTATTATCCCCCAGGGGAACACTGATCAGAATCATAACACAGGTCAGTGTAGTGTGTTCTCAGTTACTGTATTATCCCCCAGGGGAACACTGATCAGAATCATAACAGAATAGTGTCGTGTGTTCTCAGTTACTGTATTATCCCTGTGGGAACACTTCTGATCAGAATCATAACACAGGTCAGTGTAGTGTTCTCAGTTACTGTATTATCCCCCAGAGGAACACTGATCAGAATCATAACACAGGTCAGTGTAGTGTGTTCTCAGTTACTGTTTTATTTCTCCTCAGTGGGAACACTGACTAGAATCAGCAACATAGTCAGTGTAGTGTGGCTCAGTTACTGTATTATCCCCCAGGGGAACACTGATCAGAATCATAACACAGGTCAGTGTAGTGTTCTCAGTTACTGTATTATCCCCCAGGGGAACACTGATCAGAATCACAACACAGGTCAGTGTAGTGTGTTCTCAGTTACTGTATTATCCCCCAGAGGAACACTGATCAGAATCATAACACAGGTCAGTGTAGTGTTCTCAGTTACTGTATTATCCCCCAGAGGAACACTGTTCAGAATCATAACACAGGTCAGTGTAGTGTGTTCTCAGTTACTGTATTATCCCCCAGAGGAACACTGATCAGAATCATAACACAGGTCAGTGTAGTGTTCTCAGTTACTGTATTATCCCCCAGGGGAACACTGATCAGAATCATAACACAGGTCAGTGTAGTGTTCTCAGTTACTGTATTATCCCCCAGAGGAACACTGATCAGAATCATAACACAGGTCAGTGTAGTGTTCTCAGTTACTGTATTATCCCCCAGGGGAACACTGATCAGAATCATAACACAGGTCAGTGTAGTGTGTTCTCAGTTACTGTATTATCCCCCAGGGGAACACTGATCAGAATCATAACACAGGTCAGTGTAGTGTGTTCTCAGTTACTGTATTATCCCCCAGGGGAACACTGATCAGAATCATAACACAGGTCAGTGTAGTGTTCTCAGTTACTGTATTATCCCCCAGGGGAACACTGATCAGAATCATAACACAGGTCAGTGTAGTGTGTTCTCAGTTACTGTATTATCCCCCAGAGGAACACTGATCAGAATCATAACACAGGTCAGTGTAGTGTTCTCAGTTACTGTATTATCCCCCAGGGGAACACTGATCAGAATCATAACACAGGTCAGTGTAGTGTTCTCAGTTACTGTATTATCCCCCAGAGGAACACTGATCAGAATCATAACACAGGTCAGTGTAGTGTGTTCTCAGTTACTGTATTATCCCCCAGGGGAACACTGATCAGAATCATAACACAGGTCAGTGTAGTGTTCTCAGTTACTGTATTATCCCCCAGGGGAACACTGATCAGAATCATAACACAGGTCAGTGTAGTGTGTTCTCAGTTACTGTATTATCCCCCAGAGGAACACTGATCAGAATCATAACACAGGTCAGTGTAGTGTGTTCTCAGTTACTGTATTATCCCCCAGGGGAACACTGATCAGAATCATAACACAGGTCAGTGTAGTGTTCTCATTTACTGTATTATCCCCCAGAGGAACACTGATCAGAATCATAACACAGGTCAGTGTAGTGTGTTCTCAGTTACTGTATTATCCCCCAGGGGAACACTGATCAGAATCATAACACAGGTCAGTGTAGTGTGTTCTCAGTTACTGTATTATCCCCCAGAGGAACACTGATCAGAATCATAACACAGGTCAGTGTAGTGTTCTCAGTTACTGTATTATCCCCCAGAGGAACACTGATCAGAATCATAACACAGGTCAGTGTAGTGTGTTCTCAGTTACTGTATTATCCCCCAGGGGAACACTGATCAGAATCATAACACAGGTCAGTGTAGTGTTCTCAGTTACTGTTTTATCCCCCAGAGGAACACTGATCAGAATCATAACACAGGTCAGTGTAGTGTGTTCTCAGTTACTGTATTATCCCCCAGGGGAACACTGATCAGAATCATAACACAGGTCAGTGTAGTGTGTTCTCAGTTACTGTATTATCCCCCAGGGGAACACTGATCAGAATCATAACACAGGTCAGTGTAGTGTGTTCTCAGTTACTGTATTATCCCCCAGAGGAACACTGATCAGAATCATAACACAGGTCAGTGTCGTGTTCTCAGTTACTGTATTATCCCCCAGAGGAACACTGATCAGAATCATAACACAGGTCAGTGTAGTGTGTTCTCAGTTACTGTATTATCCCCCAGGGGAACACTGATCAGAATCATAACACAGGTCAGTGTAGTGTGTTCTCAGTTACTGTATTATCCCCCAGAGGAACACTGATCAGAATCATAACACAGGTCAGTGTAGTGTGTTCTCAGTTACTGTTTTATCCCCCAGGGGAACACTGATCAGAATCATAACACAGGTCAGTGTAGTGTTCTCAGTTACTGTTTTATCCCCCAGGGGAACACTGATCAGAATCATAACACAGGTCAGTGTAGTGTTCTCAGTTACCTGGCACGTCAGGGTCACGACACACGCGGTACCTGGCACGTCAGGGTCGCGACACACGCGGTACCTGGCACGTCAGGGTCGCGACACACGCGGTACCTGGCACGTCAGGGTCGCGACACACGCGGTACCTGGCACGTCAGGGACGTGACACACAGGTGATACAATAACTGCATGCACATCTCACATATGCTGTCATCCGACATAAAACGTTACCCGTGAAGCAGAACTATCGCCCTTCACGGAGTTCAGTCTTAGAAGCTTGTGTGTGTCTGCATATGACTGCCTCATGCCCACTGACTCCCAATTATCACCTGCCTGCGTAGGGAAATGTGTGTGTCTGCATATGACTGCCTCATGCCCACTGACTCCCAATTATCACCTGCCTGCATAGGGAAATGTGTGTGTCTGCATATGACTGCCTCATGCCCACTGACTCCCAATTATCACCTGCCTGCGTAGGGAAATGTGTGTGTCTGCATATGACTGCCTCATGCCCACTGACTCCCAATTATCCACCTGCCTGCGTAGGGAAATGTGTGTGTCTGCATATGACTGCCTCATGCCCACTGACTCCCAATTATCCACCTGCCTGCGTAGGGAAATGTGTGTGTCTGCATATGACTGCCTCATGCCCACTGACTCCCAATTATCCACCTGCCTGCGTAGGGAAATGTGTGTGTCTGCATATGACTGCCTCATGCCCACTGACTCCCAATTATCACCTGCCTGCGTAGGGAAATGTGTGTGTCTGCATATGACTGCCTCATGCCCACTGACTCCCAATTATCCACCTGCCTGCGTAGGGAAATGTGTGTGTCTGCATATGACTGCCTCATGCCCACTGACTCCCAATTATCACCTGCCTGCGTAGGGAAATGTGTGTGTCTGCATATGACTGCCTCATGCCCACTGACTCCCAATTATCACCTGCCTGCTTAGGGAAATGTGTGTGTCTGCATATGACTGCCTCATGCCCACTGACTCCCAATTATCCACCTGCCTGCGTAGGGAAATGTGTGTGTCTGCATATGACTGCCTCATGCCCACTGACTCCCAATTATCCACCTGCCTGCGTAGGGAAATGTGTGTGGCTGAGGCAGCCATCTTGTACACAGCAGTCTACTGAACACACAAACTAAACAAGTCACCCAAACTCACAACCTACCGTCACACCTCAATCTCTAACCACAGAGAGCAGCAGGGTCTGGTGGGTTTAATGGAAGGATCCCATTATGTTACGCCTCTAGGAAGAGGGAACGCAACACCCTGCTACAACTCAACTCTCCGTGAAGTGAAAGAGGTATGGGACTGTAGGTGCGAGTAAGGATGACAAAAGGCAGAGAATTTACCGTTTACTAGGAATTTATTCCTTCACACGGTAATATGGGGAAAAGGGGCTGGACGGAACCAAAGCAGAGAAAGTAAATATCAAAGCCCCCTCTCCTATCTAACCTGCCTAACCCCTGTAACTAATTTAGCACCACCCGGTGCCCTAACCAAAATACAGGGGTGGTCCGCCCAGGTCTTACCTAGTGTGCCTAGACATTTAATATACTACGGGTATATGTATGCCCGCGGGCCTCTTGCCTAAGCACTCCCTAGGTGCCTTCCCCTTCCCCCTGGGAACAAATGAAACAGAATATTAAACAATCCACTTCACAACAAAACTGAAAAAACTAACTCAGGTCATTAAAGAAGCTCTGACAAAGCAACAAACACAGAACATACCAAAGCTGCTACCAACAACAACTAACATAGTAGATACCAATGACCAACATGCTATACCCCTCAGCCATCAACCTCCTCTCTCAGCAATGATCTATATCACAATCAATCTCTCTGCAAGGACCTCCCAGCAATGATCTCTCTTCTGAACAGAACACTGGCTTTTATATACTGTATCTTCAGAAGGCATTGGAAATTGGAGACAGCTGCGTCCTGACGAGGGGCCGGGTCAGCTCTCCAATTAATCGTGGAGTCGACCAATCAGCTGCTGGGGATTTCAGGAAGCCATCACCTGAAACACACTCAAATACACAATCTACAACACAGAAACTGGGGAACGTAACAGCAACATATCCATGTTGTGTTCCAGCAGGCTGTGGCAGCGGCGGTGCCATCCTATGGGGATTACAGCTCCTACATGCATGCTGTCAGTCAATACTATTGTCAGCCTCCGATGACCCAGCCACCTCCCCAGGTCTACCAGCACAGAGACCCTACCAAGGTACACTACAGCACAGTACACAATGTCACTGTTAAGACTCAGCGCACAATGTCACTGTTAAGACACAGCGCACAATGTCACTGTTAAGACGCAGCGCACAATGTCACTGTTAAGACGCAGCGCACAATGTCACTGTTAAGACACAGCGCACAATGTCACTGTTAAGACGCAGCGCACAATGTCACTGTTAAGACGCAGCGCACAATGTCACTGTTAAGACTCAGCGCACAATGTCACTGTTAAGACTCAGCGCACAATGTCACTGTTAAGACTCAGCGCACAATGTCACTGTTAAGACACAGCGCACAATGTCACTGTTAAGGCATAGCGCACAATGTCACTGTTAAGACGTGAGCGCACAATGTCACTGTTAAGACGCTAGCGCACAATGTCACTGTTAAGACACAGCGCACAATGTCACTGTTAAGGCATGGCGCACAATGTCACTGTTAAGACGCATGGCGCACAATGTCACTGTTAAGGCGCGGCGCACAATGTCACTGTTAAGACGCGGCGCACAATGTCACTGTTAAGGCGCAGCGCACAATGTCACTGTTAAGACGCATGCGCACAATGTCACTGTTAAGACACAGCGCACAATGTCACTGTTAAGACGCAGCGCACAATGTCACTGTTAAGACTCAGCGCACAATGTCACTGTTAAGACTCAGCGCACAATGTCACTGTTAAGACTCAGCGCACAATGTCACTGTTAAGACACAGTGCACAATGTCACTGTTAAGACTCAGCGCACAATGTCACTGTTAAGACGCAGCGCACAATGTCACTGTTAAGACTCAGCGCACAATGTCACTGTTAAGACACAGCGCACAATGTCACTGTTAAGACGCAGCGCACAATATCACTGTTAATTAAGACAGCGCACAATGTCACTGTTAAGACTCAGCGCACAATATCACTGTTAAGACACAGCGCACAATATCACTGTTAATTAAGACAGCGCACAATGTCACTGTTAATTAAGACAGCGCACAATGTCACTGTTAATTAAGACAGCGCACAATGTCACTGTTAATTAAGACAGCGCACAATGTCACTGTTAATTAAGACAGCGCACAATATCACTGTTAAGACTCAGCGCACAATGTCACTGTTAAGACGCAGCGCACAATGTCACTGTTAAGACGCAGCGCACAATGTCACTGTTAAGACGCAGCGCACAATGTCACTGTTAAGACTCAGCGCACAATGTCACTGTTAAGACGCAGCGCACAATGTCACTGTTAAGACGCAGCACACAGTGTCACTGTTAAGACGCAGCACACAATGTCACTGTTAAGACGCAGCGCACAATGTCACTGTTAAGACGCAGCACACAGTGTCACTGTTATTTAAGACTCAGCGCACAATGTCACTGTTAATTAAGACAGCGCACAATGTCACTGTTAATTAAGACAGCGCACAATGTCACTGTTAATTAAGACAGCGCACAATGTCACTGTTAATTAAGACAGCGCACAATGTCACTGTTAATTAAGACAGCGCACAATATCACTGTTAAGACTCAGCGCACAATGTCACTGTTAAGACGCAGCGCACAATGTCACTGTTAAGACGCAGCGCACAATGTCACTGTTAAGACGCAGCGCACAATGTCACTGTTAAGACTCAGCGCACAATGTCACTGTTAATTAAGACAGTGCACAATGTCACTGTTAAGACGCAGCGCACAATGTCACTGTTAATTAAGACAGCGCACAATGTCACTGTTAATTAAGACAGTGCACAATGTCACTGTTAAGACGCAGCACACAGTGTCACTGTTAAGACGCAGAGCACAATGTCACTGTTAAGACGCAGAGCACAATGTCACTGTTAAGACGCAGCACACAATGTCACTGTTAAGACGCAGCGCACAATGTCACTGTTAAGACGCAGCGCACAATGTCACTGTTAAGACGCAGAGCACAATGTCACTGTTAAGACGCAGAGCACAATGTCACTGTTAAGACGCAGCACACAATGTCACTGTTAAGACGCAGAGCACAATGTCACTGTTAAGACTCAGCGCACAATGTCACTGTTAAGACGCAGAGCACAATGTCACTGTTAAGACGCAGCACACAATGTCACTGTTAAGACGCAGCGCACAATGTCACTGTTAATTAAGACAGCGCACAATGTCACTGTTAATTAAGACAGCGCACAATGTCACTGTTAAGACTCAGCGCACAATGTCACTGTTAATTAAGACAGCGTACAATGTCACTGTTAATTAAGACAGCGTACAATGTCACTGTTAAGGCGCTAGCGCACAATGTCACTGTTATTTAAGACACAGCGCACAATGTCACTGTTAATTAAGACAGCGTACAATGTCACTGTTAAGACGCAGCGCACAATGTCACTGTTATTTAAGACTCAGCGCACAATGTCACTGTTATTTAAGACACAGCGCACAATGTCACTGTTAATTAAGACAGCGCACAATGTCACTGTTAATTAAGACAGTGCACAATGTCACTGTTAAGACGCAGCACACAATGTCACTGTTAAGACGCAGCACACAGTGTCACTGTTAAGACGCAGAGCACAATGTCACTGTTAAGACTCAGCGCACAATGTCACTGTTAATTAAGACAGCGCACAATGTCACTGTTAATTAAGACAGTGCACAATGTCACTGTTAAGACGCAGCGCACAATGTCACTGTTAATTAAGACAGCGCACAATGTCACTGTTAATTAAGACAGTGCACAATGTCACTGTTAAGACGCAGCACACAGTGTCACTGTTAAGACGCAGAGCACAATGTCACTGTTAAGACGCAGAGCACAATGTCACTGTTAAGACGCAGCACACAATGTCACTGTTAAGACGCAGCGCACAATGTCACTGTTAAGACGCAGCGCACAATGTCACTGTTAAGACGCAGCGCACAATGTCACTGTTAAGGCATGAGCACAATGTCACTGTTAAGACGCAGCACACAATGTCACTGTTAAGACGCAGAGCACAATGTCACTGTTAAGACTCAGCGCACAATGTCACTGTTAAGACGCAGAGCACAATGTCACTGTTAAGACGCAGCACACAATGTCACTGTTAAGACGCAGCGCACAATGTCACTGTTAATTAAGACAGCGCACAATGTCACTGTTAATTAAGACAGCGCACAATGTCACTGTTAAGACTCAGCGCACAATGTCACTGTTAATTAAGACAGCGTACAATGTCACTGTTAATTAAGACAGCGTACAATGTCACTGTTAAGACGCAGCGCACAATGTCACTGTTATTTAAGACACAGCGCACAATGTCACTGTTAATTAAGACAGCGTACAATGTCACTGTTAAGACGCAGCGCACAATGTCACTGTTATTTAAGACTCAGCGCACAATGTCACTGTTATTTAAGACACAGCGCACAATGTCACTGTTAATTAAGACAGCGCACAATGTCACTGTTAATTAAGACAGTGCACAATGTCACTGTTAAGACGCAGCACACAGTGTCACTGTTAAGACGCAGAGCACAATGTCACTGTTAAGACGCAGCACACAATGTCACTGTTAAGACGCAGCGCACAATGTCACTTAAGACGCAGCGCACAATGTCACTGTTAATTAAGACAGCGTACAAGGTCACTGTTAATTAAGACAGCGTACAATGTCACTGTTAAGACGCAGCGCACAATGTCACTGTTATTTAAGACTCAGCGCACAATGTCACTGTTATTTAAGACACAGCGCACAATGTCACTGTTAATTAAGACAGCGCACAATGTCACTGTTAATTAAGACAGCGCACAATGTCACTGTTAAGACACACAGTCACATATCAAGCCTCTAATATCGGAACCGGGTCTTGAGAGAATACCAAGCCTCCAAAAGCCACACCCCAGATGTCCAAACCCTAGTTTGTCAACACCTCCAACCCAATGTCCCAGAGACTTCACAACTCCAATCTATCTTCTCTATGTATAAGGGTACACCATAAGGGTACACTATTAGGGTACACTATTAGGGTACACTATTAGGGTACACCATTAGGGTACACTATTAGGGTACACCATAAGGGTACAACAATGCCCACTGAAACACTCCCTAGTCCCCCTTCTTTCTCTAGATGTAATACACATTAACATCATCACTTAGCCTGTACCTTGGATTCCCATGTCCCAGCTTTCATCCAACACTGTCTAATCCCTGGCTGTAACCTCATACCCCAGCTCACACTATATCCCATTCTTGTCACATCTCTCTCTGGTTGACTTTAGTGACCCCCGCTCTCCTACCCAAGCTACCCCTTCCTATAACCCCTCCCTGTACCCTTATGCTCCCTCCTGGGGTGTAATCTATCGTAGTAGTATGTCAGTGGCCCCCGGTGTGGAAGGCCTGTGGTATTTAGATTCTGGTGTGTTTATTTGGGGAGCATGACACTCCTCACCCCAACCCAGGACACAGATATCCTGCTGGGAGAGATTGTCTGTCCACACCAGAGCAGGTGACGCGTCATAAGACTAAGGAAGCTGAGGGTGTGTGTGTGTGTAATAATAGGAGTTGGAGGTGAGTAAGCCCCTGAGTGAGCTTCTCCATGCATACATTAACTGTTTGTGTTTTCGTTTTCTCTCTCTCTTTCTCTCTGTCTGCAAGGAGGCTGATGTGTGTAAGTCGCTGGGTGTGTCTCTCCATGCAGTCAGTAACGGCGGTGCCCAGTCGGTGCTGCCCGCCGCGGTCCTGCCAGCCTACAGCACCATGCCTATGATGTCAGGCTTCATGGCCGCGCCACCTCACGCCACACACCCACCCAGCTCCACCGCACACATCCAGAGTGCCCACGGCACCAATGAATGGAACCAGTACTACTACGTAAGTCACATGATGTTGATGGTGATGAACGTTCCGTTAGAGACACCGTACTCATTATGGCCAAACTCCAGGAACACCATGGAAGTTGGAGAACCAATGCAACTGCTATATTTAAACGTTCTACAGTGACATAAGTAAGGAGTAGTCCCAGTGTAGATACAGTACTAGGAGTAGTCCCAGTCTAGAGCCACTACTAGGAGTAGTCCCAGTGTAGAGCCACTACTAGGAGTAGTCCAAGTGTAGAGCCACTACTAGGAGTAGTCCCAGTGTAGAGCCACTACTAGGAGTAGTCCCAGTATAGAGCCACTACTAGGAGTAGTCCCAGTGTAGAGCCACTACTAGGAGTAGTCCCAGTGTAGAGCCAGTACTAGGAGTAGTCCCAGTGTAGAGCCACTACTAGAGTAGTCCCAGTGTAGAGCCACTACTAGGAGTAGTCCCAGTATAGAGCCACTACTAGGAGTAGTCCCAGTGTAGAGCCACTACTAGGAGTAGTCCCAGTGTAGAGCCACTACTAGGAGTAGTCCCAGTGTAGAGCCACTACTAGGAGTAGTCCCAGTGTAGAGCCACTACTAGGAGTAGTCCCAGTGTAGAGCCACTACTAGGAGTAGTCCCAGTGTAGAGCCACTACTAGGAGTAGTCCCAGTGTAGAGCCACTACTAGGAGTAGTCCCAGTGTAGAGCCACTACTAGGAGTAGTCCCAGTGTAGAGCCACTACTAGGAGTAGTCACAGTGTAGAGCCACTACTAGGAGTAGTCACAGTGTAGAGCCACTACTAGGAGTAGTCACAGTGTAGAGCCACTACTAGGAGTAGTCCCAGTGTTCCCAGTGTAGAGCCAGTACTAGGAGTAGTCCCAGTGTAGAGCCACTACTAGGAGTAGTCCCAGTGTAGAGCCAGTACTAGGAGTAGTCCCAGTGTAGAGCCACTACTAGGAGTAGTCCCAGTGTAGAGCCACTACTAGGAGTAGTCCCAGTGTAGAGCCACTACTAGGAGTAGTCCCAGTGTAGAGCCACTACTAGGAGTAGTCCCAGTGTAGAGCCACTACTAGGAGTAGTCCCAGTGTAGAGCCACTACTAGGAGTAGTCCCAGTGTAGAGCCACTACTAGGAGGAGTCCCAGTGTAGAGCCACTACTATCATATTATTAGTACTATTAGTAGTTTCTTAATCTCGGACACCCAGAACTAAAATATTGCGTAATTGCTTCAGATGCTCGATTAAGTTCTGGGGGAGACGTTTTAGAAAATATACTAATGAGACTAGCAAAGTCTCCATCCCTCTAAATATAGACTCTCACCCAGGATCTGGAAAGTCTAGAGGCCAAATGTCCCCTTACGAAATACGAAAGATGCAAGCACCTGTGAAATTGTGATTTGTCCAAATAATCAGTGACATAAGTTGTCCATCCCACAGTCTGTCGACAGATGCTACTACCATTTATGTTACCTGCATTTGTCGACAAGAGATTTGTAGTGTTACTAGATGCATTATCCTGGACGGCTGTAGTAGCAGTGTGTGACGTTTGAGCGAGGGAGAGTAGGAGAATGAGCTGAGATGAGCAGACAGCCTAGTGGGAGGATTTACTCAGAGACTTGAGTTGAACTCATGTCTCTTAAAGATTTACATCTACAGTACCAGTCAAGAGTTTAGACACACCTACTCATTCAAGGGTTTTTCTTTATTTTTTACTATTTTCTTCATTGTTAAATAATTGTGAAGACATCAACACGATGAAATAACACATAGAATCATGTAGTAGCCCAAAAACATTTTAAACAAATTAAAATATATCATGTAGGAACCCTTTGCCTTGACAGCTTTGCACACTTTTGCCATTCTCTCAACCAGCTTCATGAAATAGTCCCCTGGAATGCATTACAATTAACAGGTGTGCCTTGTTAAAAGTTATTTTGTGGAATTTTCTTCTTAATTGTCAGGAATCAAGGTAAGACGCAGGTGCAGACTGTGTGAAGTAACACTGTTTATTATAACCACCGGGGCAGGTAAATGACAGGTCAAGGCAGGCAAATCAAATCAAAGTTTATTTGTCATGTGCGCCGAATACAACAGGTGTAGACCTTACAGTGAAATGCTTACTTACAGGCTCTAACCAATAGTGCAAAAAAGGTATTAGGTGAACAACAGGTAGGTAAAGAAATAAAACAGTAAAAAGACAGGCTATATACAGTAGCGAGGCTATAAAAGTAGTGAGGTAACATACAGACACCGGTTAGTCATGCTGATTGAGGTAGTATGTACATGAAGATATGGTTAAAGTGACTATACATATATGATGAACAGAGAGTATCAGTAGGGTAAAAGAAGGGTTGGTGGGTGGCGGGACACAATGCAGATAGCCCGGTTAGCCAATGTTTGGGAGCACTGGTTGGTCGGCCCAATTGAGATAGTATGTACATGAATGTATAGTTAAAGTGACTATGCATACATGATAAGCAGCGGTGTAAAAGAGGCGTTGGGGGGCACACAAAGCAAATAGTCCGGGTAGCCATCTGATTACCTGTTCAGGAATCTTATGGCTTGGGGGTAAAAACTGTTGAGAAGCCTTTTTGTCCTAGACTTGGCACTCCGGTATCGCTTGCCATGCGGTAGTAGAGAGAACAGTCTATGACTGGGGTGGCTGGGGTCTTTGACAATTTTTAGGGCCTTCCTCTGACACCGCCTGGTGTAGAGGTCCTGGATGGCAGGCAGCTTAGCCCCAGTGATGTACTGGGCCATACACACTACCCTCTGTAGTGCCTTGCGGTCGGAGGCCGAGCAATTGCCGTACCAGGCAGTGATGCTCTCGATGTTGCAGCTGTAGAACCTTTTGAGGATCTCAGGACCCATGCCAACTCTTTTTAGTTTCCTGAGGGGGAATAGGCTTTGTCGTGCCCTCTTCACGACTCTCTTGGTGTGTTTGGACCATTCTAGTTCATTGTTGATGTGGACACCAAGGAGCTTGAAGCTCTCAACCTGCTCCACTACAGCCCTGTCGATGAGAATGGGGGCGTGCTCAGTCCTACTTTTCCTGTAGTCCACAATCATCTCCTTAGTCTTGGTTACGTTGAGGGATAGGTTGTTATTCTAACACCACCCGGCCAGG
Organism: Oncorhynchus masou masou; assembly: GCF_036934945.1. NCBI lineage: Eukaryota > Metazoa > Chordata > Actinopteri > Salmoniformes > Salmonidae > Oncorhynchus > Oncorhynchus masou. Next base: position 21,126 of record NW_027016862.1, read on the forward strand.
TCTCTGACCTCCTCCCTATAGGCTGTCTTGTTGTTGTCGGTGATCAAGCCTACCACTGTGTCATCTTCAAACTTAATGATGGTATTGGAGTCGTGCCTGGCCATGCAGAACAGGGAGTACAGGAGGGGCTGAGCACACACCCCTGGGGAGCTCCAGTGTTGAGGATCAGCATGGCAGATATGTGTTGCTACCTACCCTCACCACCTGGGGGTGGTCCGTCAGGATGTTCAAAATCCAGTTGCAGAGGGAGGTGTTTCGTCCCAGGATCCTTAGTTTAGTGATGAGCTTTGAGGGTACTATGGTGTTGAACTCTGAGCTGTAGTCAATGAATAGCATTCTCACATAAGTGTTCCTTTTGTCCAGGTGGGAAAGGGCAGTGTGGAGTGCAATAGAGATTGCATCATCTGTGGATCTGTTTGGGCGGTATGCAAATCAGAGTGGGTCTAGTGTTTCTGGGATAATGGTGTTGATGTGAGCCATTACCAGCCTTTCAAAGCACTTCATGCATACGGACGTGAGTGATACTTGTCTGTAGTCATTTAGGCAGGTTGCCTTTGTGTTCTTGGGCACAGGGACTATGGTGGTCTGCTTGAAACATGTTGGTATTACAGACTCAATCAGGGACATGTTGAAAATGTCAGTGAAGACACCTGCCAGTTGGTCAGCACATGCCCAGAGCACACGTCCTGGTAATCCATCTGGCCCCGCAGCCTTGTGTATGTTGACCTGTCTAAAGGTCTTAATCACGTTGGCTACGGAAAGCATGATCACACAGTCATCCAGAACAGCTGATGCTCTCATGCATGCCTCAGTTTTGCTTGCCTCGAAGCGAGCATAGAAGTGATTTAGCTCGTCTGGTAGGCTTGTGTCACTGCGCAGCTCGCGGCTGTGCTTCCCTTTGTAGTCTGCTAGAGTTTGCAAGCCCTGCCACATAAGACGAGCATCGGAGCCAGTGTAGTATGATTCAATCTTAGCCTATATTGCCGCTTTGCCTGTTTGATGGTTAGTCGCAGGGCATAGCAGGATTTCTTGTAAGCTTCCGGGTTAGAGTCCTGCACCTTGAAAGCGGCAGCTCTACCCTTTAGCTCAGTGTGAATGTTGCCTGTAATCCATGGCTTCTGGTTGGGGTATGTACGTACAACCACTGTGGGGACAACATCCTCCATTGCACTTCTTTATGAAGCCCGTAACTGATGTGGTGTACTCCTCAATGCCATCGGAAGAATCCCAGAACATGTTCCAGTCTGTGATAGCAAAACAGTCTTGTAGATTAGCATCTGACCACGATTTTGAATCAATTCCATCAAATGGAAAGGGAATGGTTATCAACTGATGTTTTGCTGTGGCGCAGGCCTAAAATTCTTCTTTCACAACTGATCTGGCTTCATACCGAATCCATTCTAACCATAAGTTAGAATCCCCATAACCTGTTTCTACCTCAATCACTTCCTTAAGATCTTTCATCTGAACTATCCACACCGGCCCTTGGCTCTGGACATCTCCACGGTCAGTATCTGCTTTGTCAGGGGATCTGCTTGTTTTCTGGCTGACTATAGAGCTATCATCTGTCCTAACTTCTTCTATCCGGAATGGCACTAGGTTATCAACTGATACCCTTACTTTCACTATACTCCATCTCCTTCCATACAGGGTATGTGGATTTATGTTGCCCTCTCTCTCTGTGTGAGCTATAACCTGTTTCCATGAACTACACAGGGACTTGCACAGATATCTACCATAATGGCTCATAGTCCTAGACTGCCAAGGAGTCAGAGACCCCATTTGGTCTACATAGAACTCCACTGAGACATCCTTCCCAATCTCCACTCTCACTTCCTGTTTATCCAGATCAAGTGATCACGTATGCTTGGTTAATGCTTGATCTCTTATGCTTGGTTAATACAAAATCCTCATCGTCTAACTATGTGTCAAGTTACCACCTTCTGAATTCTCAGATTGGTCATGGTGTATTTAGAAATATTGCTCCCACAATAAGACCGCTAAGACCAATCAGCACTCATGTAAAGCCCCACCCTTTCCCGGAGAACATATCCTCTATGAACACCCACAGGGATGACAAGACTGGATCAGGGAATCTTCATTAGAGAGATGACCCCCGAACCCTGTTGGTTACGGTTCTCCTCTCTAACACTGTGATTGTTCGACAGTGTCAGTGTGTTTTACCCTTTTGCAGTGTGTGATATAAACCCAAGTAGCTCTTTCAGCTATTCTCACCGCGAAAGCTGTCACCAGGAGTACTTGGTATGGCCCTTCCCAACGGGGCTGCTTACCGTCTATTCTCCTCAGGGACTGGATTCAGTGAATCACCTTCTCCTGTAATTCACCTGTAGTGCATAAAATCTTGGACATACAGGTTTGGTTAACAAACAGTTTCTCATTTGTTCTATCTTTAACTTCTATGCCTACTTGTTAGCGAAATTGGTTTTATTAGTTTATTATCCAATAGGCCACAAAGTGTCCTATCCTAGGCCCCCCTAGGCCCCGTCCTATCCTAGACCACAACTTACCCATCCCCCCTTTGATTGCTGGCTCTGCCCAGGTAACAACCTTGCCTATTCTAAACAATGACTTAGGTAAGATTAGTAAATTATCCTTATGTTCTGTCATTATCATGTAGGAGTGCCCCTTTCATTCTCCACATGTCCAATTCTCCCTTGGGCGTCCATTCATGTCTATCCTGTATCAATTCACTGTCAAGTGTCTTATCTACTTTAAGAGTTATCTGTGCTGCTTTGTATGTTCTTAAATATACACTGCTCAAAAAAATAAAGGGAAAGCTAAAATAACACATCCTAGATCTGAATTAATGGAATATCCTTATTGAATACTTTTTTCTTTACATAGTTGAATGTGCTGACAACAAAATCACACAAAAATGATCAATGGAAATCAAATTTATCAACCCATGGAGGTCATGATTTGGAGTCACACTCAAAATTAAAGTGGAAAACCACACTACAGGCTGATCCAACTTTGATGTAAAGTCCTTAAAACAAGTCCAAATGAGGCTCAGTAGTGTGTGTGGCCTCCACATGCCTGTATGACCTCCCTACAACGCCTGGGCATGCTACTGGTGAGGTGGCGGATGGTCTCCTGAGGGATCTCCTCCCAGACCTGGACTAAAGCATCCGCCAACTCCTGGACAGTCTGTGGTGCAACGTGGCGTTGGTGGATGGAGCGAGACATGATGTCCCAGATGTGCTCAATTGGATTCAGGTCTGGGGAACGGGCGGGCCAGTCCATAGCATCAATGCCTTCCTCTTGCAGGAACTGCTGACACACTCCAGCCACATGAGGTCTAGCATTGTCTTGCATTAGGAGGAACCCAGGGCCAAACGCACCAACATATGGTCTCACAGGGGGTCTGAGGGTCTCATCTCGGTACCTAATGGCAGTCAGGCTAACTCTGACGAGCACATGGAGGGCTGTGCAGCCCCCCAAAGAAATGCCACCCCACACCATGACTGACCCACCGCCAAACCGGTCATGCTGGAGGATGTTGCAGGCAACAGAATGTTTTCCACGGCATCTCCAGACTGTCACGTCTGTCACATGTGCTCAGTGTGAACCTGCTTTCATCTGTGAAGAGCACAGGGCGCCTGTGGCGAATTTGCCAATCTTGGTGTTCTCTGGCAAATGCCAAACGTCCTGCACGGTGTTGGGCTGTAAGCACAACCCCCACCTGTGGATGTCGGGCCCTCATACCACCCTCATGGAGTCTGTTTCTGACCGTTTGAGCAGACACATGCACATTTGTGGCCTGCTGGAGGTCATTTTGCAGGGCTCTGGCAGTGCTCCTCCTGCTCCTCCTTGCACACAGGTGGATGTAGCGGTCCTGCTGTTGGGTTGTTGCCCTCCTACGGCCTCCTCCACATCTCCTGATGTACTGGCTTGTCTCCTGGTAGCGCCTCCATGCTCTGGACACTACGCTGACAGACACAGCAAACCTTCTTGCCACAGCATGCATTGATGTGCCATCCTGGATGAGCTGCACTACCTGAGCCACTTGTGTGGGTTGTAGACTCCGTCTCATGCTACCACTAGAGTGAAAGCACTGCTAGCATTCAAAAGTGACCAAAACATCAGCCAGGAAGCATAGGAACTGAGAAGTGGTCTGTGGTCACCACCTGCAGAACCACTCCTTTATTGGGGGTGTCTTGCTAATTGCCTATAATTTCCACCTATTGTCTATTCCATTTGCACAACAGCATGTGAAATTTATTGTCAATCAGTGTTGCTTCCCGAAGTGGAGTTTGATTTCACAGAAGTGTGATTGACATGGATTGACATTGTGTTGTTTAAGTGTTCCCTTTATTTTTTTGAGCAGTGTAAATATATGTATCTATTTAAACAGTAACCCTTTTCTCTCCTTTCTTATTTCACAGACACTAGTCAATGCTACTATTTCGGTGTCACCCCTATCTTGCTTATTTCCTGGCCCCTTCTCCTCTCTGCTCTCAAACCTTCAAGGTCTCAGCAGTGCGGGGAGGGCTCCTCTGTCTGCCCTTTTTCCCTATCTGTCTGTAGCTCTTTCTCATAACAGTCAGTAACAAATAGGTGTTGTTTCCAAATATTACCTAAGTGTCTCACTGTTTGGCCTTATCTGAACTCATGTATTATAGAGAGAAAAACATGTTTATGGTGGCAATAACCTTAATCAACCTATCAATAATCCTGAATCACTACTAATCACTATTTATCTATCTCAATGTATTTTCCTGCCCTATTTGCTTAAAATATTTCCTGTCCAAACCTCAATGTACCATATCTTCCCCTATTTACTATTGATGATAAATAGGATTTTTGTTCCTGTTGTATCTACCAAATCAATAATAGCCAATTCGAAACCCGCACAGTCAGTGTTTTAAAACAGAATCCTGAACCTCTTCATCTTCCTCACTAGTCTATTTCCTTGCTCCCTATAATTTGTCTGAATGCCTCTATCTCACTCAATCGCTCCCTTCAAGATTACAGTCCGTCTGCGGTCAGTCCCCCAAAATTCTTTATAGGAATATCCTGTCATTAGATACCCACAACTGTGATTAGCATGCACTGTCCCTTTAAAATAAAATGAACTAACCTGCAATCCCCTTTACCAGCCGGACATGGTTCCCCGTAATGGAAACGGATAATGTTTAGAATACGTTAACTTCTCGTCCAAATTCACTGTTACCTAAACAATCAAACCAAAAATCAATAACCGGGAACTATTACAAAACTTTTACGATACAACTATTCAGATCTCCCTTTCTTATAGCCAAATATAGCCCAGTGAACGCCACCAATCAGTGATGGCCACCTAGCAATTGTGTTGCTAGTTTTAGCATCTATTCAGACTACCCTGACAATATTCAGCTACTTTTAAAAATGTTTTGGGAACTTTTAGCAACTTTTGAAAAGTGACTCAAAGCTATAATGCATGCATTTTCCATCTAAATGACACAAACAATTTTCTCTGTCACCCTCAGTCACAACCTCATTGCCTGGCTGCAAACGTGCATTGTGTGTGAGGTCAGCAACAGGCGCTCAGCCCGTGCCTAGGCAGCAGTAACTTCAGCCAATTGCAAATCATTGTTGGCTGATAGCAGCAACAGTAGTATGGGTTCGATAAGCCAAATCCAATTTATCACAAATGTTGGATGTTGAATAGAACTTTCAACATCTCTTAATCAAAATTTTACTTCCAGAAGTACAGAAAAGAGTGTACCTGAACAACGGTCAAATCAATCTGAGTAACTTTACTGTGTATTCAACGTAATGACACAGTTTTACGTTATCTCGCAACAATTCAACCTGCCTCTCGGCAAAGATATACCCCTTACTCGGATTGAGTTCTACTTGAATTCTACCGTAAAAGTAAAATCAAACTCTACTCCAAAATTTAAAGTACCATGTACTTCACTAAATGTATAGTGTATGTCAGTCAATCCATAAGAATAAAAACATTTCGATGGGCACAACTCTATCGTAATTATCTCTTGGTTATTATTTAGAATCCATTAGATTTAGGTAACTTTCTCTTCTGTGATTCAGCATTTTGAATACGACTCCATTCCCAATACGTTATTCCAGAGGGCTATTTAGGCAAGACAGTGTCTTCCAATGACATCGCCCCGCTATTATTCAGAATGGATTGGTCTTTAGAATATATTGGATATATATACTGGATATATTGGGGCGGTATGGTCTGGATATTTTGGGGCGGTATCGTCTGGATATATTGGGGCGGTATCGTCTGGATATATTGGGGCGGTATGGTCTGGATATATTGGGGCGGTATCGTCTGGATATATTGGGGCGGTATCGTCTGGATATATTGGGGCGGTATCGTCTGGATATATTGGGGCGGTATGGTCTGGATATATTGGGGCGGTATCGTCTGGATATATTGGGGCGGTATCGTCTGGATATTTTGGGGCGGTATGGTCTGGATATTTTGGGGCGGTATCGTCTGGATATATTGGGGCGGTATGGTCTGGATATTTTGGGGCGGTATGGTCTGGATATTTTGGGGCGGTATCGTCTGGATATATTGGGGCGGTATCGTCTGGATATATTGGGGCGGTATCGTCTGGATATTTTGGGACGGTATGGTCTGGATATATTGGGGCGGTATCGTCTGGATATTTTGGGGCGGTATCGTCTGGATATATTGGGGCGGTATCGTCTGGATATATTGGGGCGGTATCGTCTGGATATTTTGGGACGGTATGGTCTGGATATATTGGGGTGTTATCGTCTGGATATTTTGGGGCGGTATCGTCTGGATATATTGGGGCGGTATCGTCTGGATATTTTGGGGCGGTATCATCTGGATATATTGGGGTGGTATGGTCTGGATATTTTGGGGCGGTATGGTCTGGATATTTTGGGGCGGTATGGTCTGGATATATTGGGGCGGTATGGTCTGGATATTTTGGGACGGTATGGTCTGGATATATTGGGGCGGTATGGTCTGGATATTTTGGGACGGTATGGTCTGGATATTTTGGGACGGTATGGTCTGGATATATTGGGGCGGTATGGTCTGGATATTTTGGGACGGTATGGTCTGGATATTTTGGGACGGTATGGTCTGGATATATTGGGACGGTATGGTCTGGATATTTTGGGACGGTATCGTCTGTGGATCTTCTGGGATGGTATCGTCTGGACATATTGGGGCGGTATGGTCTGGATATTTTGGGGCGGTATCGTCTGGATATTTTGGGGCGGTATGGTCTGTGGATCTACTGGGAAGGTATCGTCTGGATATATTGGGGCGGTATGGACTGGATATTTTGGGGCGGTATCGTCTGGATATTTTGGGGCGGTTATCGTCTGGATATTTTGGGGCGGTATCGTCTGTGGATCTACTGGGACGGTATCGTCTGGATATATTGGGGCGGTATCGTCTGTGGATCTACTGGGGCGGTATCGTCTGGATATATTGGGGCGGTATCGTCTGTGGATCTACTGGGGCGGTATCGTCTTGATATATTGAGGAGGTATGGTCTGAATAATTTGGTGCGGTATCGTCAGTGGATCTACTGGGGTGGTATCGTCTGGATATATTGGGGCAGTATCGTCTGTGGATCTACTGGGGCGGTATCGTCTGGATATATTGGGGCGGTATCATCTGTGGATCTATTGGGGCGGTATGGTCTGGATATATTGGGGCGGTATCATATGTGGATCTATTAGGGCGGTGTCATATGTGGATCTATTAGGGCGGTATGGTCTGGATATATTGGGGCGGTATGGTCTGGATCTATTGGGGCGGTATCATCTGTGGATCTATTGGGGCGGTATGGTCTGGATATATTGGGGCGGTATCATCTGTGGATCTATTGGGGCGGTATGGTCTGGATATATTGGGGCGGTATCGTCTGGATATATTGGGGCGGTATCGTCTGGATATATTGGGGCGGTATCGTCTGGATATATTGGGGCGGTATGGTCTGGATATATTGGGGCGGTATCGTCTGGATATATTGGGGCGGTATCGTCTGGATATTTTGGGGCGGTATGGTCTGGATATTTTGGGGCGGTATCGTCTGGATATATTGGGGCGGTATGGTCTGGATATTTTGGGGCGGTATGGTCTGGATATTTTGGGGCGGTATCGTCTGGATATATTGGGGCGGTATCGTCTGGATATATTGGGGCGGTATCGTCTGGATATTTTGGGACGGTATGGTCTGGATATATTGGGGCGGTATCGTCTGGATATTTTGGGGCGGTATCGTCTGGATATATTGGGGCGGTATCGTCTGGATATATTGGGGCGGTATCGTCTGGATATTTTGGGACGGTATGGTCTGGATATA
>NW_027016863.1:0-10000 GCF_036934945.1 Oncorhynchus masou masou
AGAGAAGACCCGGCTGGAGAGACACTAAGAGAAGACCCAGGCTGGAGAGACACTAAGAGAAGACCCGGCTGGAGAGACACTAAGAGAAGACCCGGCTGGAGAGACACTAAGAGAAGACCCGGCTGGAGAGACACTAAGAGAAGACCCGGCTGGAGAGACACTAAAGAAGACCCGGCTGGAGAGACACTAAGAGAAGACCCGGCTGGAGAGACACTAAGAGAAGACCCGGCTGGAGAGACACTAAGAGAAGACCCGGCTGGAGAGACACTAAGAGAAGACCCGGCTGGAGAGACACTAAGAGAAGACCCGGCTGGAGAGACACTAAGAGAAGACCCGGCTGGAGAGACACTAAGAGAAGACCCGGCTGGAGAGACACTAAGAGAAGACCCGGCTGGAGAGACACTAAGAGAAGACCCGGCTGGAGAGACACTAGAGAAGACCCGGCTGGAGAGACACTAAGAAGACCCGGCTGGAGAGACACTAAGAGAAGACCCGGCTGGAGAGCATACTCAAGAGAAGACCCGGGCTGAGAGACACTAAGAGAAGACCTGGAAGGAGAGACACTAAGAGAAGACCCGCTGAGAGACACTAAGAGAAGACCTCGGAGAGACACTAAGAGAAGACCCGCTGAGAGACACTAAGAGAAGACCCGCTTGAGAGACACTAAGAGAAGACCCGCCAAGAGACACTAAGAGAAGACCCGCTGAGAGACACTAAGAGAAGACCGCTGGAGAGACACTACAGAAGACCCGCTGGGAGAGACACTAAGAGAAGACCCGCTGAGAGACACTAAGAGAAGACCCGCTGGAGAGACACTAAGAGAAGACCCGCTGGAGAGACACTAAGAGAAGACCCGCTGAGAGACACTCAAGAGAAGACCCGGCTGGAGAGACACTAAGAGAAGACCCGCCGGGAGAGACAAAAAGAGAAGACCGCTGGAGAGACACTAAGAGGAAGACCCTGCTGGAGAGACACTAAGAGAAGACCCGAGACACTAAGGAGAAGACCCGCTGGGAGACACTAAGAGAAGACCCGCTGGAGAGACACTAAGAGAAGACCGCTGGAGAGACACTAAGAGAAGACCCGGCTGGAGAGACACTAAGAGAAGACCCGGCCGAGACACCAGAGAAGGCTGGAGAGACACTACCGGTTGGAGACACTAAGAGACCCGGCTGGAGACACTAAGAAGACCCGGCTGGAGAGACACTAAGAGAAGACCCGGCTGGAGAGACACTAAGAGAAGACTGGCTGGAGAGACACTAAGAGAAGACCCGGCTGGAGAGACACTAAGAGAAGACCAGGCTGAGAGAGAAAACAGAAGACCCGCTAAGAGAAGACCCGCTGGAGAGACAAATGAGAAGACCCGGCTGACACTCAAGAGAAGACCACTGGCAGACAGATGAGAAGACCCGTGGAGAGACAAAAAAGAGAAGACCCGGCTGGAGAGACACTAAGAGAAGACCCGGCTGGAGAGACACTAAGAGAAGACCCGGCTGGAGAGAGAAAGAGAAGACGCTGGAGAGAGAAAAAGAGAAGACCCGGCTGGAGAGACACTAAGAGAAGACCAGGCTGGGAGACACTAAGAGAAGACCAGGCTGGCTGGAGAGACAAAGAGAAGACCGGCTGAGAGACACTAAGAGAAGACCCGGCTGGAGAGACACTAAGAGAAGACCCGGCTGGAGAGACACTAAGAGAAGACCCGGCTGGAGAGACTAAGAGAAGACCCGCCGAGAGACCCGGCTGGAGAGACACTAAGAGAAGACCCTGGAGAGCTGGAGAAGACGCTGGAGAGACAGAGAAGACCCGGCTGGAGAGACACTAAGAGAAGACCCGGACACTGGAGGACACTAAGAGAAGACCCCGAGACACTAAGAGAAGACCAGGCTGAGAGACACTAAGAGAAGACCCGGCTGGAGTGAGACACTAAGAGAAGACCCGGCTGGAGAGACACTAAGAGAAGACCCGGCTGGAGACACTAAGAGAAGACCCGGCTGGAGAGACACTAAGAGAAGACCAGGCTGGAGAGACACTAAGAAGACCCAGCTGGAGAGACACTATGAGAAGACCCGGCTGGAGAGACACTAAGAGAAGACCAGGCTGGAGAAGACCGCTGGAGAGACACTAAGAGAAGACCCGGCTGGAGAAGACCACTCCAAGAGAAGACCCGGGCTGGAGAGACACTAGAGAAGACCCAGGCTGGAGAGACACTCAAGAGAAGACCAGGCTGAGAGACACTAGAGAAGACCCGGCTGGAGGACACTAAGAGAAGACCAGGCTGGAGAGACAAAAGAGAAGACCAGGCTGGAGAGAGAAAAAGAGAAGACCCGGCTGGAGAGACACTAAGAGAAGACCCGGCTGGAGAGACACTAAGAGAAGACCCAGCTGGAGAGACACTAAGAGAAGACCAGGCTGGAGAGACACTAAGAGAAGACCTAGCTGGAGAGACATCTACAGAAGACCCGCTGGAGAGACACTCTGAAGAGAAGACCAGGCTGGAGAGAGAAAAAGGAAGACCAGGCTGGAGAGAGAGAAAGAGAAGACCCGCTGGAGAGACACTAAGAAGACCCGCTGGAGAGACACTAAGAGAAGACCAGCTGGAGAGACACTAAGAGAAGACCAGGCTGGAGAGACACTAAGAGAAGACCAGCTGGAAGACACTCAAGAGAAGACCCGGCTGGAGAGACACTAAGAGAAGACCGCTGGAGGCTGGAGAGAGAAAGAGAAGACCCGGCTGGAGAGACACTAAGAAGACCCGTGGAGAGACACTAGAGAAGACCAGCTGGAGAGACACTAAGAGAAGACCCGGCTGGAGAGACACTAAGAGAAGACCCGGCTGGAGGACACTAAGAGAAGACCACTAAGAGAAGACCTGGAGAGACACTAAGAGAAGACCCGGCTGGAGAGACACTAAGAGAAGACCGGCTGGAGAGACAAAAGAGAAGACCGGCTGGAGACACTAAGAAGACCGCTGAGACACTAAGAGAAGACCCGGAGAGACACTAAGAAGACCCGGCTGGAGAGAGACACTGCAAGAGAAGACCCGGCTGGAGAGACACTAAGAGAAGACCCGGCTGGAGAGACACTAAAGAAGACCCGGCTGGAGAGACACTAAGAGAAGACCCGGCTGGAGAGACACTAAGAGAAGACCCGGCTGGAGAGACACTAAGAGAAGACCCGCTGGAGAGACACTAAGAAGACCCGGCTGGAGAGACACTAAGAGAAGACCTCGCTGGAGAGACACTATGAGAAGACCAGGCTGGGAGACACTAAGAGAAGACCAGGCTGGAGAGACACTAGAGAAGACCCGGCTGGAGGAGACACTAAGAGAAGACCGGCTGGAGAGACACTAAGAAGACCCGGCTGGAGAGACACTAGCGAGAAGACCCGGCTGGAGAGACACTAAGAGAAGACCAGGCGGGAGAGACACTAAGAGAAGGCCGGCTGGAGAGACACTAAGAGAAGACCCGGCTGGAGAGACACTAAGAGAAGACCCGCTGAGAGACACTAAGAGAAGACCCGGCTGGAGAGACACTAAGAGAAGACCCGCTGGAGAGACACTAGAGAAGACCGCTGGAGAGACACTAAGAGAAGACCCGGAGAGACACTGGAGAGACACTAAGAGAAGACCCGCTGGAGAAGACCACTGGAGAGAAAAAAGAGAAGACCCGGCTGGAGAGACACTAAGAGAAGACCCGGCTGGAGAGACACTAAGAGAAGACCCGCTGGAGAGACCTAAGAGAAGACCCGCTGGAGAGACACTAAGAGAAGACCCGGCTGGAGAGACACTAGAGAAGACCCGGCTGGAGAGACACTAAGAGAAGACCCGCTGGAGAGACACTAGAGAAGACCCGGCTGGAGAGACACTAAGAGAAGACCCGGCTGGAGAGACACTAAAGAAGAAGACCCGGCTGGAGAGACACTAAGAGAAGACCCGCTGGAGAGACACTAAGAGAAGACCCGGCTGGAGAGAGAAAAGAGAAGACCCGGCCTGGAGAGAAAAGAGAAGACCAGCTGGAGAGACACTAAGAGAAGACCCGGCTGGAGAAGACACTAAGAGAAGACCAGGCCCGAGAAGCTGGAGAGACACTAAGAGAAGACCCTGCTGGAGAGACACTAAGAGAAGACCCGGCTGGAGAGACACTAAGAGAGCACCCGCTGGAGAGATGCACTAAGAGAAGACCAGGCTGGCGAGACAGGAAGACAACGCAGTTATTTGTTTTCCTTGTGATTTATGATTGTCAAGTGTGTTTTGCAGAATGAGGCCGGTGGCTTTGTTCATTCAAGAGCCCACCCTAAGCTTTGATTAGTTAAGACGAAAATAATAAAATAGCTTCCAGAATACAACTTTGTTCAATTAATTTGTTTATACTTCAACAAGCCTCAAGTATGAAACCATACCCTGGTAGGATCCTGAAGTGTGGGTGTGCCTGTAGTCTGTCTCCCAATGGACTCTCTGGGTCAGGGGAGCCAGGGTGAGCCATATTGGATTCCAGTTGGAGGCATTCCTCCCTGCCCAGGTCTTAGCTGTGAAAGCCACCGCGCCACGTCCAAAAACAAACAGCCTGCACTAATACATGCTATACAAACTCTAGGCTTTAAGTTTTCCAAATAACGCTGTGGGTAAAATGTGCAGCATGTTGGCTGTGTATGTCTGTGTTTGTTTCCCATGTTTAACTAACACATACCTGTCAGAGTGGACCTGAGCCGACCTCTTTAACTTCAGTAGAGAATTAAACTTCTTTACCTGATCCCTCTGCCAGATAGCTTTCCAGGGGTTCCTTCTCTGTTTAGGAACCCAGGAACCAAGGTCAGCGTGACAATCTCCTCTTGATTGTGGGAGGTCCCATGATTTACGCAATAAAATGAAGTGAACTCCGGGTTAGTGAGGCAGGCGGAGTGAGGCATGCTGGGCAGATGGTGCCCATCTGGTCTGGAATGTGTCCTACAATAGGTGTGGACAGGACAGGTGTGAGTATGTATGTGGAACATGGCAGTAGAGAAGCTTAAACACCTGACACACAAGTCAACATTTATTTAGCTTTTAAATTGATTTATTTTTACCTGGAACTAACGTGTGTGTGTGTGTGTGTGTGTGTGTAAAGCATACAAGTGCAAGTGTTAAAAGTTTTCTTGAAGGCTTGTGTAGTTTGTGTTAGTGTTAAGGTCATACAAGGACCTCTGTTATTCTCCCTGCCATGTTTGTAGTTTAATGCTGTAGAATATGGGTGTGAACGAAACCTTTAAAGGCACTCCTCTTGGCCACAAAGACAAACATGTTTTTTAATGCTAATTTCTTACAATTCTACACATTTTGACATGGGTGGAGAGAAACATGTACACTTGTAAAGCTGGTTCCTGCAATTCTACATGTTTTGTCTACACATATTGTCATGGGGCAATAAAAAATAAAAACGTTTTTAAGCAAATTTCCTGCAATTCTACACATTATACCATTTACCAATGTCATTTTCTTCTGCTGAGTGCCATGACATGACATGTTTACAATCTTTCATTCTCCCTGACTGTCTAGTTTATATTTTGGTGATACTTAGTTCTCAAAGATGATCTAATTTGAATATTTACTTCATATGTGGTTTTAGTCGTTTACTTTTACACTAAACCTTTTTACTAGCCCGCTGCTGCTTGTATTAATATAGGGGAAACACTGGGTTTATGCCTGTGCTTTATGATTTGTAGAATATGATGTGTATCGTATGTTGCCTACAACCCAAAGTTTTGAATGGGTTCAGGTGGTTTTGCAGTCAGTCAGCTTGTAGGCAGCATTTGACCAAAATAGAAAACACTAGTAAGTGGTTCTAACATGGCAGGACGGATCTATTAGAGAGTAAAGGAGCCTGTAACCAATTATCTTCAATGGACAGGAGCAGGCAGGTTTGGTTTATGAAGGCATAACACAATCTTATTACTGTAGTTGACTTCACTTAGAAGCAATAGTATAATTCCAGGAAATGGTCCATTTAACAGTGAAATAACTCCACCAATGGCCTTTACTTTGGAGGGGACCTAGGAGGGCATGGAGTTATTCTCTCCTTCTTTCCATTTAACAGTGAAATAACTCCACCAATGGCCTTTACTTTGGAGGGGACCTAGGAGGGCATGGAGTTATTCTCTCCTTCTTTCCATTTAACAGTGAAATAACTCCACCAATGGCCTTTACTTTGGAGGGGACCTAGGAGGGCATGGAGTTATTCTCTCCTTCTTTCCATTTAACAGTGAAATAACTCCACCAATGGCCTTTACTTTGGAGAGGACCTTAGGAGGGCATGGAGTTATTCTCTCCTTCTTTCCATTTAACAGTGAAATAACTCCACCAATGGCCTTTACTTTGGAGGGGACCTAGGAGGGCATGGAGTTATTCTCTCCTTCTTTCCATTTAACAGTGAAATAACTCCACCAATGGCCTTTACTTTGGAGGGGACCTAGGAGGGCATGGAGTTATTCTCTCCTTCTTTCCATTTAACAGTGAAATAACTCCACCAATGGCCTTTACTTTGGAGGGGACCTAGGAGGGCATGGAGTTATTCTCTCCTTCTTTCCATTTAAATGTGAAGGCAGAGAAGCGTTGTCGGGTGTAGTGAAGTAAATAACACAACCTAACAAGACCTTGTCAACAAATGACTGGGAATGAAGCGAGACATTCACGTCATAGCAAAAGAGATCCTCTGAAATTAAGCAATCAGAATAAATCCATGTGTATTTGCATCGGTATGAAGAGAGTTTGGGCCTCATGTGATTTAGCAGCACGTCTTTCTACGGCATACTAACCCTGTTTCTCTCCTCTCTCTCCCTGCAGAGAATCTTCAACTCATTTGTGTACACAGAAAAGACCTCAAACAGAGAGACCGAGGTACAGCAGGTGAGTCACTGGGTGCTCCTTCCTGTGTGTGTGCACCCGTGCATGTGTGTGCATAGTATGTGTGTTCGTGATTGTCTGTGCTGCAGTAAACACACAAGAATCATCAGAGGGAAAGAGGGCTTATTAAAATTCTACAGCTGCCGCCTCATCGGCTTTAAGTTCTCTTTCTGTTTTCCTCTCCTCCCCTCCCCTCTACTCTAGCCCCTCTACTCTAGCCCCTCTACTCTAGCCCCTCTATCCCCTCTACTCTAGCCCCTCTATCCCCTCTACTCTAGCCCCTCTACTCTAGCCCCTCTACTCTAGCCCCTCTATCCCCTCCTCTCCTGCACTACACAGTGTCTGTGCAGTAAGGCTTCCCTCTGACAAGGTGATGCTGAAATCGGTTCTCTCTCTACCTGAACTGTAATGCAGTATTAAAGAGTGAATACATGTCATTTCATCTCCACTCTCCCATGGTTGGTAATAAAGAGGCCACATTAGACTCCTGGCGAGATCTGTTAAAACAGGTGACAGTAATTCAACTTTATTTATCCCTTGAAGAGCTATTAAGAAAGGTGAAGCCCACTGCCCAGCCAGCTCAGTGTGCTAGCAGTACAGTAATATGTCAGTGTGTTACTCCGGCCCCAGCACTGTGGGCAGAGCGAACGAGCTGGCACTGTGTAGAGTAGTAGTAACCACAGCAGTCTGCTTACTGCCCATTCCTGCGCTGCAGTGGTCTGTGATGTTTTCACTGTTTAGTTTGAAAGACGGGCAATTTCCATTTCTACTGGCTCAGCATAATACAGTACAGTAGCTGGCCCTGGATCAGTTTAATCATTAAGTCATTTTATCTTTTTTTTTGTTTCTCCCCCCACAGCTACTGCTCTCATTCATCTGATCGATGGTCATTAGTTTAGTACCTGGTAATGCCCATAGCCTATATCGGTACTACCACTCCTTCTGTGTGGACATAGAAAACTGTAGGCCTTGATGCTCACATTTGGTTCCAGTATGTTGTTATTTAAAAGGTTCCAGACACCATGGTAACGCGGCCTGCCAGTAGATACAGTACCTCGGTTGATAATAGTTTCTCTCCTGTCCGTTTGGAGGTCAACACCAGGATATGTTCTGACTCTCCTCTGGGGAGATGAGATGGAGTCTGCTGTTTACTCCTCTGGGGAGATGGAGTCTGCTGTTTACTCCTCTGAGGAGATGTGATGGAGTCTGCTGTTTGCTCCTCTGGAGAGATGGAGTCTGCTGTTTACTCCTCTGAGGAGATGGAGTCTGCTGTTTGCTCCTCTGGGGAGATGGAGTCTGCTGTTTACTCCTCTGGGGAGATGTGATGGAGTCTGCTGTTTGCTCCTCTGGGGAGATGAGATGGAGTCTGCTGTTTACTCCTCTGGGGAGATGTGATGGAGTCTGCTGTTTGCTACTCTGGGGAGATGTGATGGAGTCTGCTGTTTACTCCTCTGGGGAGATGAGATGGAGTCTGCTGTTTACTCCTCTGGGGAGATGAGATGGAGTCTGCTGTTTACTCCTCTGGGGAGATGTGATGGAGTCTGCTGTTTGCTCCTCTGGGGAGATGGAGTCTGATGTTTACTCCTCTGGGGAGATGAGATGGAGTCTGCTGTTTACTCCTCTGGGGAGATGAGATGGAGTCTGCTGTTTGCTCCTCTGGGGAGATGTGATGGAGTCTGCTGTTTACTCCTCTGGGGAGATGGAGTCTGCTGTTTACTCCTCTGGGGAGATGGAGTCTGCTGTTTGCTCCTCTGGGGAGATGAGATGGAGTCTGCTGTTTACTCCTCTGGGGAGATGTGATGGAGTCTGCTGTTTACTCCTCTGGGGAGATGAGATGGAGTCTGCTGTTTGCTCCTCTGGGGAGATTGAGTCTGCTGTTTACTCCTCTGGGGAGATGAGATGGAGTCTGCTGTTTACTCCTCTGGGGAGATGAGATGGAGTCTGCTGTTTGCTCCTCTGGGGAGATGAGATGGAGTCTGCTGTTTGCTCCTCTGGGGAGATGAGATGGAGTCTGCTGTTTGCTCCTCTGGGGAGATGAGATGGAGTCTGCTGTTTACTCCTCTGGGGAGATGAGATGGAGTCTGCTGTTTGCTCTTCTGGGGAGATGAGATGGAGTCTGCTGTTTACTCCTCTGGGGAGATGAGATGGAGTCTGCTGTTTACTCCTCTGGGGAGATGAGATGGAGTCTGCTGTTTGCTCCTCTGGAGAGATGAGATGGAGTCTGCTGTTTGCTCCTCTGGAGAGATGAGATGGAGTCTGCTGTTTACTCCTCTGGGGAGATGTGATGGAGTCTGCTGTTTACTCCTCTGGGGAGATGAGATGGAGTCTGCTGTTTGCTCCTCTGGGGAGATGTGATGGAGTCTGCTGTTTACTCCTCTGGGGAGATGGAGTCTGCTGTTTACTCCTCTGGGGAGATGGAGTCTGCTGTTTACTCCTCTGGGGAGATGGAGTCTGCTGTTTACTCCTCTGGGGAGATGTGATGGAGTCTGCTGTTTGCTCCTCTGGGGAGATGAGATGGAGTCTGCTGTTTACTCCTCTGGGGAGATGTGATGGAGTCTGCTGTTTACTCCTCTGGGGAGATGAGATGGAGTCTGCTGTTTACTCCTCTGGGGAGATGTGATGGAGTCTGCTGTTTACTCCTCTGGGGAGATGTGATGGAGTCTGCTGTTTGCTCCTCTGGGGAGATGGAGTCTGCTGTTTACTCCTCTGGGGAGATGTGATGGAGTCTGCTGTTTACTCCTCTGGGGAGATGTGATGGAGTCTGCTGTTTACTCCTCTGGGGAGATGTGATGGAGTCTGCTGTTTTCTCCTCTGGGGAGATGTGATGGAGTCTGCTGTTTGCTCCTCTGGGGAGATGTGATGGAGTCTGCTGTTTGCTCCTCTGGGGAGATGTGATGGAGTCTGCTGTTTGCTCCTCTGGAGAGATGTGATGGAGTCTGCTGTTTGCTCCTCTGGGGAGATGTGATGGAGTCTGCTGTTTACTCCTCTGGGGAGATGAGATGGAGTCTGCTGTTTACTCCTCTGGGGAGATGGAGTCTGCTGTTTGCTCCTCTGGGGAGATGGAGTCTGCTGTTTACTCCTCTGGGGAGATGTGATGGAGTCTGCTGTTTGCTCCTCTGGGGAGAT